>NC_079405.1:13554043-13834043 GCF_029220125.1 Pseudoliparis swirei | reverse complement strand
TTATCGCGAACCTAGCTATTGCAAATAAGAATACACCTGAAAATTTGAAGCAGAAGCACTCTGATGTTGTTGATGTGCTGTTAAGTGCATCTTTTATGTTTGGACATTAAGTGGTACATCATCCTGAGAGTCACTCACATGCAGCAATCGTGAATCAGCTAAAGTGGGAGTGGCTTTTTGGTGAAATGATTTGTGAGGCTTTTTATTATTTTTTATTATCAGTGACAGAGAGATAGGGAGAGGTCCTCATTGCTAACCTCTTGTGTGTTTGTCTAGTTTGTAAGCATTTGTATTTTTATGCATTATATATTATTATGTATTTATTATAATAAATTAATTATTAATTCATATTATTATATAATAATTATTAGATCAAACTTAGGCCCTTTCACTTTGGATGTGATAGATACATCGCATGTTTCTGAACTTTACTGAAGTACTATGGAATTGCCCCTAATACACATGTTAGTGGTACTCTTCTATCTTACTCCTACACCAAAGTCTGCCTCTTTCAATGATCGGCTGACCGCAGGAAGATAAACACGTTACCAGCAGGTGATTGTGCTTGTTCGATATGCACAACAACTTCAATCGGGTTGTTAATCTCTTTACGGTTAGGTCACTGATTCATGTTTAGCGTGTTAGCCTGCTGACTCAACACAAAGTACAGATTTAAAGCTCTAATTTATTCATTTACCTTGTCAGGCATGTGGGTCAGAATTCGACATGACAAAATCTACTTTTACTTTGACCAATACAAATAGTTTTATATTCTGCATTTGCGCTCATCAAATACAATCAAAGATCAACGTTTGTGAGTATGAGAGTGAAAAGCTGGGTAGAGCAGCTTTGAGTGCGCGATCAGTACGGTACTACACTTGCGCAACTCTCAATAGAGTTGAGATGGAAGCTGGCTCACTCCTTAGCTACTTCTATCATCTGCTGCAAAAAATTTAATTATTTTTTACTTTTGTGAGTTGTGAGTTGCTAGGCAATAGGGTATTCCATAGTATTTGTTGAGACAAGTGGTGGATGAATCGACCAATCAACAGATCGACATTACCATGTCTGGAGCGATGCGGCTAGCATGGCAAAGAAAAAGTGTGACCTCTCATCACTTCTGTTTTGTTGTGGCTGTTATAACAATTTATTTTCCCCTTAACTCTCAAAGCATTACTTTTGGGACATTAATTTGTAGATTAGAATCTGACAAGTCTGGTCACCTCTCCTGCTTGTGATAATTATAGACAGGATCTCAAAGCACAGCTGGCCTGGATTTTACCTGGCTGTGTGATATTATGGTGCCGCCTCGTCTATTTTTCTCAGTTCAGATCATAGAGGGAGTATCTAACTGGAAGATATCAGTTATCTTTAAAAAAAATCCATGACAGTGGTAAAAATAATTGAAAGATTGACTTCCGTTAAGGGCCGTAATGCAGGGTGTGTATCATAATGTGAGTGGTAAAGAAGGAGCTGAGTTAAATCAAAGCTCTCAATTAAACAGTTCATTTCAGTTCCTACTCACCTGGAGTCAGAATCGCATGATTGAAAGAATGAGACTGTGGATACAATCACGTGAGAAGAGATTCCTGGTTTCACTCTTATGATTATCACAAGGACCTCTGAGAATTGGAGGACCTTGTTATTGAGCTGGTACTTCTTCGCATTAGGAGACAATTGATCTGGTTCAGGTACTTAGTAGGAATATTTCCTTGCCACCTACTTGCAGTGGTATGGGCTGCTCTGCTCGCCCAGAATAAGTAATTAGAAATGGGTGGATATTATTGTTATTTCAATGAATGTCTTCTTGTTTAGACACATTTTCCTACCCTGACTCTAATGCCAAGGTGAACTCTGTTTGCCCTTGCTTCTACAGATTACCAAGCAGCAGCTTCAGCAGACCAAGGATCGTTTCCAGGCCTTCCTCAATGGAGATACGCAGATTGTGGCGGATGAGGCATTCATCAATGCTGTGCAGAGCTACAACGAGGTTCTAACACGCCATAACCACAGCAGCACAGTCATAACAATGTTGTTATCCAAGTGCAGCGACATGACTCTTTCAAATGAACGACTGAATATGAAACACATTATTCATATTTGTGTCCAATTTTGGAGATTTCAAAAGAATGGAGTTGAATATTTATTATTGAATAATATCTAGAATTTATTTTCACATATTTGATGTACAGTATGTGTTATTGCAAGGTCACCATATCCTCTGAATCACCACTGCAGAAGATTTACAACCAGAAATGACCAGCTTTCAGTCTAAAAAGTAAAAAAAGCACTGACAGTTCTCCTGCAATTTCATGTCAAAATGCTTCCATTCAGATGCCTGAGTGGTAAAATGGTGGCTGAAGCTTTTCCCTGCACAGATTATGAGTCAGAGCTTGTAGTTGACACAGGCATCTTTTCCAACCTCACTATTTAATCTGCAGAGGAAAAAGTAATTATTACCATGCAGACAGTACAAAAGGCATTGCAGATAGCAGGATAGGAAATACATATATAGACTGCCATGGCAGTTAATTAAAGTATGGCCTGTATGTGACAGAGATTTATTTTATTTTGTGATATATATTTAATGTTAATGTTAAATATACTATGATTTAAAACTTAATACTTACACCTGAATGCATTCAGGCATATTTTTCAACCTTTGATTGTGGCTCTCAAGACAATCATGGATTGTTGTAATTATATTTATGATTGTGCTTGTTTATCACTACAAAGTCCGTAAATATGTTGTGAAACATAACATGATTGGAAAACCTTAAAAATGTTGGGCAAAAATTCTTACTAAATGTTGTGGTATGCAAATTAAACCTGTTGTTAATCTCTAGGAAATACACCAAATGACCAGGGTAATGTACCACTGTACTGAACTGTTTCAGGACTGTATTCGCTGCTTTTTAGCCATAATGGATGCTAAGAACAAAATGTGACTTTTGAAGTGACAAAGCAGTCAGCTCTGATGGCTACTTCGCTTGATGCTGTGACAATATAGCCTCGTCGGTCTCTGTCCCTGTTAGGCTGTCATTAGCAGGAGGTAGAATACAGCTTTGCTGAGTAACAACTTTACATGTCACTGATTTTGCAAATCAGAATTAACAAGAACAGTTTTCTTAGCTGACGAAGACAGACATTTAGTGTTTGAGTCAGAACGTGACATAATAGCAGAATAACTCCTATGCACTAATCTACTATAAATATGAGTCAGTTTAGGAGTCTTGATCTAACAAATCATTAACAACCATTTGAAAAAGTGCTTCATTTGATGGATCATTATTTGTCTCACATAACTGTAATCCTTGACATCGGTGTTTCACAATGTAGGTGTTCCTGAAGAGTGACCGTGTGGCTAAGATGGTCCAGAGTGGCGGCTTCTCGGCCAATGATTTCAGGGAAGTGTTCAAGAGGCACATCGAGAAGCGTGTACGCAGCCTTCCAGAGATTGATGGTCTGAGCAAGGAGACGGTGCTCAGCTCCTGGATGGCCAAGTTTGACACCATCTACCGCGGCGACGAGGATCCACGCAAGGCACAGCAACGCATGACTGCCAGCGCGGCGTCTGAGCTCATCCTCAGCAAGGACCAGCTGTACGAGATGTTCCAGGTTATACTCGGCATAAAAAAGTTTGAGCACCAGCTGCTTTATCAAGCCTGTCAGGTAAGATCTTAAGCCCATGTGATACGTCTCAGAAAGTTTTAACATCCGGCTAAATTATTTATAGATATATTTAATGTCAAATGATGGTAGAGATGCCATTATAAGGATTATTTTCACACATAAGATCATTCTAAACTGTCGATAAGTTACACTCTACACTATGAATGTTAACGTTTTAAATGTTTTGTATATTAAATACTTTCCTATTTTTATTTGAATATAGTTACATCGCTTTTCTTTTCACTTCAACAAGACCACATCATTTTCTTCCTGGCTCCAGTAGTGGTCGTAATGATATCATTGAACTGAAGTGGACGGGTTAAGGTTTAATGACCTTCGTGTTCAACAGATCATTTCAAATGTGAATTAGTCATTCATGATGTTTAATCAAGCAAAAGTAATGATTAGCTGGCTCCAGCTTCTTTAAAGTGAGCATTTGCTGCTTTTTATTTTATAGATGATTTAAATTTGAATATCTTAATTTTTTTACGTGTCTAAAGTTAACCCAAGACTAATGTTTAAGTTGGACATGAGATCTCTTATCTACTAAACTTCCAGATTTGAAAACAATTCACCAAATGTACCTGATCTTTGCAATTCTTCCTCAGCCCAATTGTGAAAACACAACATTTTGGTTTATGTGAAGAAAACAATTTGGTATTAGGCACATAGAATCACCCTATTAGCAAAATATGTCAACGAAAATCCATTAAATGTGATGCTTAATGAGAAAAATGCTCAACATAATAACCCTTTCATCATGTGATTTGGTTTTGTAACTTAATGATAATAATAACCATTTAATGACTCTAGGAGGTGTATGTTTATTTATTAGTATTTGCTATATACAACATGTCGTTGTTGTTGCGTTGAATGGACATGTTTTCTAATTAAATATGTCTCCTCAAGATGTATCTCCTGATACCAGGCCAGCAATAGTTCATTGTAGGAGAGATATGTTGAGATTGCAGGTGGATAATAGTGGACACAGGGGGCTCGTGTCAGACATAACTCTCCTTCCCTCGCTGTCCTCACTGCTTTACTGCTCTTCTGGGAATGCTGAAAGCAACACTAATGTATTCTTTCTTCAGGAGGTTGATTAAAAGTCTGGATTTGGGGGAAGGCTCGACAGATTTACATCTGCTCATCATTTAATGCATAATAAAACCTACCTCCATATTTCATTGAGATCTAACGGGCGTACCGCTTGGAAGCCAGTGAGTTTTAAAATACTGAATTTAGTTAGACCATGTGTCATCCTTCTTTCAACAGTTGCTAATATGCTGTATACATCTGCGCAGATGACACAAGGTGCTGTCAAACAAATTGGATTGTTCAGTAGGCTTCACATGTCTCTGTAGGCAAAGATCAATAGGGGCACTGTTCTGCAGTGTTTATTCGTTAGATGCTTCTAACGCTGAGCTGCAATACATCGCCATGGCCTCCAAATCCACTGTGTATGTTTCCTTCAAAACCTTTGAAGATGCTTCACCTAGTTTTTCGTATTGTGCTGGAAGCAGAGTTGTTAGTATCCGGTCAGAATTATGCATGCAGAACATAATAGAACAGATCCCACTAAAAAATAAAGAGCTACTAAATAATAATAATAATAATAATAATAATAATAATAATAACTTGAATTATATAGCACCTTTAAAAACAGGATTTACAAAGTTCTCTACAGAGAAACAAGGAAAAACATAATGTCAATAACAACTAAACATTTCAGAAAATACAGGAGGCAAAAGAGACCATGCCATATAGGCAAAGAATACAAGAATGGAATAGAAAACTACAAGTACAAAATAAAAAAGAACAGACAAAATAAATAAGGAGAACCAAAGATGGTAAGCTAAAGAACATTTCACAATACAGAAACATAAAGGCTCATATGCTGCAGAAATGTGTACGTACAAATACCTAAGTGAGAATGGGTCATGGATTTAGGTCATCGTTGTGGAAAGGGGGCGTAATTGTTTTCCATTCCATTATCCAAACCGCTTATCCTATTCAGGGGGGTTGGGGCGCTAGAGCCGATCCGAGCTGTCATTGGTCGCCAGTTTATCGCACAACCTTTCACATTCACAGCTATGGGACATTTGGAGTCTACAATTAACCTGAGCTGCATGTATTTTGACTGTGGGAGGAAGCTGGAGAACCTGGAGGGAACCCACGCTGCCACAGGGAGAAATTGTAAACTCCACACAGAACGGCCACTCGGGATCGTGCTCCTCTTGCTGTGAGGTGACAGTGCGAGCCACTACACCAACGTGCAGCCCCGTATTTGTTTTAAATTGATTATTCATACACCTTTATGTGAGAGAGAGAATCAAGATTTATATGTTCACTTCAGCTGCTCTTCCGGCGTTCTTGGAGTTCTCGCGCTGTTTCTGTCTTGTCTCGTTTGCTGTTGTAATGAATACATCAGACTGTACTGATGTTGACCAATGTCAGTAAGCAAGCAGCAGTCATATATTTCCCTGTACTAAAGGATAAATTCCTCACTAAAAAGAAGATTCAGCAATCCAGTCAGCATGGGCTCAGGGCTGCTGGGATTCGATGAAAGTGTTCCATGGATTGGCTCATTCAGGGGCCACTACTGTTTAACGGTTATTGCAGAGGATTTGCATTTTTTTGCGGTTACATCCAAATAGCAGAAAAGAAGCACTGGTCTCTTTCATTCTCATGCTGAAGCAAGAGCAGCCCCTGGAATTGACTAGCAGACTGATTAGAATGGTTGAGCCGGTGGCTGCACCAGCCGGAGTCTGAGCATATCGACTCCCTGATGGCTGCAGTTATTTAGCTGTGGTGACACCAAGCATGACCAAACTGTAAAATGTGTTGCAAAGCAGTTTTTCTAAACCATAATTGTCAAACGATATTAATAGAATCATGTTGTGTTCACTCTCCGCTATTAATGTTGCCAAATAGGCTACATAGATTTCCTAGAATAAAAAAAACGAAAATGTGTTTTTTTGAACCTGGCTGTGGTCAAGTTTATTCTTAGGAAAGTAAGACAAGCTGGAAATGCAGGCTGTCTATCCTCTAGAGCATTAACAAATGTGTTTTGTATCCCTCAAATCCTTTAACTAAAATATATTAGCTATACACACAATTTGATTAAAGCACAAACAGTTGTTCAGTGTATATCCGACACTGCATGACATTTAAACCGGTTCTTATTAAACTTAGCTCAAGGATTTATGATCATTCCTCTGATAAAGCTTTCTAAGCTCTAGTGTGCTTCACAAGCAATGAAAGACTAAATGAAGTGAAAATGAAAGTAATTACATTTGCAAAAACATGTCATTGTTGGTCCTTTTCGGGGAGAGATTTTAAATGTTCTATTTCATTTGCGACAGTTCAGATCCTTTTCTTGATTATTTGACAGTAAAGCAAGGAGATATTTCAACTGAATATTTGTTTCCTGTGGTAATGGTAATAGCAGCTATGGTTAGAGCTGCAATTGAAATATTTTCATTAAAACATATTTTACAATTATTACGAAATCCTCAAAACCAGTGAATGTTTGGCATTTTTGCAATCTTTTTGATTATTTAAGTATTAAGTATTTGATTAACTTGTTGTTCTCCTTCGACCTATAAATTATTGAACAAGTTGTTTCAGCTTATACACTGCTTACAGGTTCCAAGCTGATCAATGTTTTAATAATTGATATTTATTCACATCAGTGGACTCTCACTAACTGATTAGATTCCTGCAGTTTGTGAGTGAAAGTAGGGTTGGCACACCCCCCCGACTGACAGACCATACTCAAATATGCTTTCCCGGCTTTAAAGGAGACCCATATCCTCTCCCCTCTTTAATTTGTCTTGTCAGCGTCTGTTAGTTGGGAAATGAAGCCTGAGCTCTTCCTGGTTTAGCCTGTGGCTGATATAATTGCATAATAGAGCCTCTTCACTGCACACAGGATTGGGAGAGGATGAAAGCATTTCCTATGCCTGCCCATCCAACACTTAAGCTGACAAAGCAGTGGTGCTGAAACGCCGGGTGAAGCTTGACTGCACCCTTGTGGTTTGGAATCTGGACAAAAATACAAAAAATATGCCCTTGATAAAGATGTCCCACTAGCAGCCCCCCCTCCCTCAATTTAGATGATACCTTTTTTAAATATCATCTGGAAATTAAGATGGTGAGAGGGGAAAAAAACAGTAAAGTTGTGGGCTGTAAAACGCAAACAATATTATGTAGAGCTGGAGGTCTGGTTATATAATTTCCCCATATGAGTGACTCCCTTCACAAAACAAATAGTAATCTAATATAAAATAACTGATACGTTTAGCTTTCAACAAGATCAAAAGCCAAAATAAACCAAATCTCTGCGCTAGACCTAAGAGAAGTTGATTAAGAAGTAGGAGGTTGAGCTGGAGAATTATTCACAGCATCCACTCATTAATGCATTTTCTAATTAGCATGTCGCTACACCCGCACAAGAGAAGCGTTCTTTCACAGTGCACACTTCTTCTTTTTTATCACACATATACAGAGACGCAGTCTGAATATAGACCAGCTGCTTCAATTCCTCCAGGTCGCATCCAGCTTAGTTCTAGCTCTGTCCGCCCAGCCTTTGTTCTCTTCAAGAAACCGCCCCAGGCCGGCTGTGTTATCTGCTGCTAATGTCCCAGCATACACCTGGGTATCTGTCTTCAGCTGTGCTGTTAACTACCCGCCTGCGTCTGCTCCATTACCTTTAACCTGCTGTCAGCATGGAACACATTGAGGCAGTGTCATCTTTATTTAGCTGCAGTGTTGCTGTCAGCTTCAGTAATGCAGAGCGAAACTTACATTTCAGCCTTTTATATGGGATTGCCTTTTCCCCTATATCATGCCTGTGGACCATTGACAACAGTGACCTTTCAGTCGTTGTAGGCTTGATAAGATTGGGGTGCTGTGGGGCTCAGTGTGGGGGTGGCTATTCCAGTAGTTCACACAGACACTGACCTCCAGCTCTACTTCCTCCCACAGCCATGACCATCTTTGCTTTTCACTGCTGTCAAGAGAGAGATAGGAGTAGTAGAAGAAACCCATCCCCCTTCAAATCACATGCTTCAAAGTCACTCCTCTCATGTTAGCCATTTTGCCGACGAGCTGCAATCTGTACATGTCACAATGACCAAGATTATCTGATGCTGCAGTATTCAGTTTTGCTGAGGTATTGCAGTCTCGAAAATGTGGGTCTGTTGTGTTTTGTTGGGAGAGGGTACCAGATGATAGGCTACCTTAAAAATGATACCTTAAAAATGCAGTGTCAGACACGACTAGCCAAGCTGCTGGATTTCCAGGCATGGCAGTGACAGTTCTTTTGGAATTGCACGAGTCAGATGTTGCTGGCACCGCAGTCCAAGAGTGCCCAGAGCTTGAGTGTGTTGACAGGCAGCACAGATCACCAGCAGCAGGAGTAAAGGACACATTCAGGGCGAACACAGCTCAGGCAGGAATGCAATGAGTATAAGTCATAGTTCTGGTTGCGGGGAAATCTGTTTTTTGGCTATTGGACATGACGATGAAAAAACTCATGCGTGTGTGACTTTCTACCACAGGACGCTCACCACTGTAAAAGTGTCAATGAGTGGCAGAACAGTTCTGAGTACCACTGTGCTGCAAGTGCAGGCATTCTGCTGCAGCTGGTGGCAATGTCTGATTATGTGCTCTACTAAACAGGAACTCTGGGTTATGTAGCAGGGTGGCTGTTTAGTGGCCGGCACTGGCAACACACTAGACTTGATGGTTCACACTGACTGTCCTCCCTTTAAGATGCCATCTGGCTGACATCATTTCATCATGTTCACATCAGTGAACAGAATCAATTACAGAAAGGAAAATTCCATATCAGCAAAATATATAGATTTAAGAAAGCCAAGATTTCGACAGAATTGTTTTCTACTGCTTGTGATCATGATTTTTCCTTTTTGTCTTTAGCACTCTATCTTTGTGACTTTTATGTTTCGTCCATTTTTTTGTGTTACTTGATCACAGCCCCCCTTTTTTCTCCCTGTCTCCAGTTAACGGCTGCACTGTGACTTCAGCTCATTCTCTTAGAGAAAGGATTGCTGGAAGGGGCAGAGAATCAATACAGTAAAGCCTGAAAGACAAGGCCTGTTAATGTAATAGGTGTGGGTGAAATACCATAAGGCATAGAGAGGTCAGCTTTGGCATGCGTCCCAGCAGCAGAAGACAAGAGGAGTTCCGGCCGTTGTGTCAGGTGGTCATTTGGAGACACCAAGTAGCTGTGTAGAGATGATTCTCCTTCATGAGAATGATGTCAGGTTGTTTGCTTGTATATATTCAGTTGATCGGTTAGGTGAACTTACAGATCACCATTGATAGTAAATGTAGAGAACACCATGACCATCATTTTAAATGCAGCTTACATCTTTTTTTTAAAGAGTTCTTGAAATATAAATTTATTATTACTGCTGCTTTGTATTGAAAAATGAAGATTTAACATGTTTTACACATTGCACTGATTAGTTTAGTTAGTATTGTGCTTGCATTGAAACTCACACTGGTCTGCAACTCCCTGTGTGTCTGTGTGTGTATTCTTAATGCTAGAAAGTGATGAAGTCCAAACAGAAACAAATGTAATTATATATAGTGGGTGACTTTCAGTACATGTCGTCTAGCAATTGCAAGTGAGACAAGGGGGATATTATTTCTCATTGAAAACGTGCACAACACCGTTGTGTGGAGAGGTTTGTGACTCCCCAGGTATAACTGTGCTGCAGGTACTATGTCTCAATTTGGTTCCTGACCTCATAAAGCAAATGGTGAATGGTGAGTCACAACGTCACATTTGACAAGAATGAGACGTTTTGGCCGAGAGAATAACTGAAGAGGTGAAGCACACTGAAGCAGAAAGCAGGAGAGAGACATCAGCCCTCAGCCCTCTCTTCTATTTCCTTATGTCAGCTAATATAAAACTGTCATTTATTATTATTGATGTAAGAGAGTCATGAATGTCTCTGCTTTTCTATACTTCAGGGCAAAAACTAGGATGACCACTTTTTTTCATGGAGCTGATATGCAGGCAGTTTTCAAATACTAAAACTGGTTTTATATATTTACTACTCGTTTTATCTCAATGTGCTATACTAGTTTGGAATCCCTCATTCAAGTCAAAGCTTTTTTACAGCCTCTCTCTTTTTAATGTTTTAATTTTGTGGATTGAAATAAAAAAAATAAAAGGAACAATTCCAAATGCTTGAAACTTTCAGAAAGACCTCTCCACAAACCGTGGTCCGTTCAAGGTCTCTATGGTGACGGCAGCATGGTTCCTACGAGGAATTAGTGAAATTACTTTTGATTTTCATGTGTGATTTTCTATTCATGTGCGCTGCCACACCATGCTGCTATGATTGCAGCCCGTTAGGACAAATTGAAGCTCTAATTAGCTTTTTTATGTCCTGCTGTATAGCATTCGTCATCATTTCCAATGTCAATGAGCACCTTCGGGTGTATGGTTGGTCACATTTGCTGAAACAAGATTGTTAATTTGCTGTAGCTTAGATATCTGTCATTTAAATTCTGCTATACCTCACGCTTGCTTTAAATGGGTACTCCATCGATATACATATCACGGTGTGTTTCGAGGTCTTGGGTTATGCTACTGCATATGTAGAGCATGTTGTGGCTCCAGAGAGAGCTGCACACAATCAGATACGTTGGGGCTGAAGACTTACAACCTGACCTCTTAATGATTTTATTTACGATGTAAGATTGAAAGTGCATCATAACAAATCTTAGAAATCATGTTAACAATGATATATGCAAATAGCATGTATGTGTCATGTTTAAGGATTTCTTGGATTTCTCATCTTTCATGGTAAAATAATTGATGATAGGAGTTGTAGATGACCTTTGCCACTGACCCCTGACTGTATTAAGTATCGCTGTGCTCTTAATGTGACTTCTGTTTTTTATCAATAGTTGGACAACTTGGATGAGCAGGCTGCACAGATCAGAAGAGAGCTGGATGGCCGTCTTCAGATGGCGGACCAGATTGCTAGGGTCAGTCAGAATCTGCGGGGCACTCTCTAATATGCGTTGTTATATAGTTAGTATGTCACTATTATGGTGTAACATCACAGTGGGAGCTTCCACCAACAGAAAGACATTTTACAATTTCTAAGAATTTACAAATTGTACTATGTGTCATTTATACTACATTTGATATCATCATCTAAAAAAGAGAGACCTGTATATCTTTAATATTTTGGAAAACGTTTATATTTATTGCATCATTGCTAATTGCCATCTTGACTGTGATTGTTTGCTGAGCCTTCTCTGTATTCAACAGGGTGGTAAGTTCCCCAAATTTGTGTCTAAAGAAATGGAGGCCATGTTTATCGAGGAGCTCAAGTCCTCTGTGAATCAGCTGATGGCCAATCTGGAGAGCATGCCTGTGTCCAAGGGAGGAGAGTTCAAACTCCAGAAGCTCAAACGGGGACACAATACCTCCATCATCGACATGGGTCAGGAGGACGAGAACACGCTCTCCAAGTCTGATGTGGTTCTGTCCTTCACTTTGGAGGTAAAGTGCATGAGGCTAATATGAATGTATAGTAAAATGTATGTCAAAACTTTTGTTCACTTTGACATCTCTAGATTCCTAACAATAGCCAGAGCAAACATTATTTCATTACAATATCTAAACTCAATGAAAAACTACAGCTGCCTGTGCCTAAACCACAACACATAAATCAGAGCCGTCGTCGAGTACTAAGTATAGAAACTGACAGCCATCCTGTCTCAGGGGGTTGAACAGACACGATGTGCAGAACAGGCTGGCAAACACACAACACAAACTTTCACCAGCTCCTTAATGGGGAATGTGACTCATCTTGTTATCAGCTTGTCTGAGATGAGCTATCACCACAATGCAGCTCGCCATCACACCTCATTCCTTATGATGCTGTGCTATTTCAGAATCAGGAAGTACATAATGTGCAAGAAATGGAGAACCGCTTCGTTCCTTTACAAAGAAATGGGCACAACCTTTATATTATAATATCAAGCCTGTGAGTGGTGGGTTTCTGTACTCTGACAGAAGCCAATCGAGTCATTTAATTGAAGACAGACGACAGACATACTCTAAAGTCAAGGGTGGGTAACCGAATGAAAGAGCAGAGAAGGGTGTGTGTTAAACTAACTCTGCTCTCCCGGTTCCTGATCTGAACCCTGGGTGTAGATTTAAGTCCGTGATCAAACTTCATATATTCAGAGTAATGAGACGCCTCGTCCAACGTGGGATGAGCAATGCATTTGAATGCAAACATAATTTGTGATATTTGTATTATAATGTACAGAGATTGTTGTAATAGTCCTAAGAAAACTAAAACAAAATTACATTTAAAATGTCATCTCATTATTTCAATGGCATAGTAGATAGACTTACATATACACACATATTTATGATATGTTTTTAAGTAAGGGGGCCAACCCAGTGTGCTGGACTGATAAACAGCGACAGTCAAATAAAATATATTGGCACCATTAAGACATCGGTGGATGTGGTTGACATTCTCATTCAAAATGGAAGCGTTATCCTGACAGCAGCACATATTTCTGTCACACTAGAAATATACAGTCCCAATATAATAGTTACCCCTGGCACTGTTTTGACTATCTTGTATTCACTGAGTGATTACAGACTACTTGCAAGAGCATGCCTACAAGCAGTTTCAGTGATAAAAAGTTGAACTTTACAGGAGTAATGGGTGTTATTGTATTGGTTGTTTTATTAATATGAGGGCTACGGGTATTACTGTTAATAGTGATTGTGGCAGGGATGGTATTGCTAAAATATTTATCATGTGCCGCTTTCACATCTTGCTGCCCTGTTTCAAGAGATGAATCTCTCGTCTCCAACCTTCACTGAGGTGTCTGTGCTTCTCAGGTGGTGATCATGGAAGTGGTGGGGCTGAAGTCTCTGGCCCCCAATAGGATCGTCTACTGCACCATGGAGGTGGAGGGAGGCGAGAAACTCCAGACCGACCAAGCAGAAGCATCCAAGCCAACGTAAGGGCCTGAGGGTGCATGTGGACATTATGCAATTTCATCCAAAATCGAATCAGCCGTCTATTGTTGATTGAGGATTGCTGCTGTTTCAGACAACAACTCTTTTACAGAATTGTGATTAAGAATATGCAAATGTAGTTTTATTGAATTCCACTAGGGAAAAGAAAAGAAAGAATATCAGCCCCACATGCTATCAATGACATTGTTTGATGTTGATAATGTCCATTTATGTTTGTGTTTGGCATCAGTTCTGTTGTTGAGACATCTAGTGATTCCACTACTGATGTCATTTACAGGCTTGTTTTAATTATTCATTTCATTTCAAGGGAAAATGTAATTTCAATCATTTGAATTATCTTTTCAAAAATTCAACAATAATCGTTTTAAACTTGCACAGTTGAGATTGTGCTCTGTCTTTTTATTGATCTGGTGCCTCCTTTGAATTGCTTTAGATGTCTTGAGAAAAATCCTCTTTCAAGAGATTAGAGCAAATCTATATTGCCAAACTGCATCTCCGGGGGTTCTTGGTTGCATGAAGACATTTCCAGTGGTCTCGCATGTGTTCTACGTGGTTAATGCACCTTTAAAAGCACTTTTAGACACTCTATTTAAAATGAAAGGGACAGTAAAACTTACAATTGACTCATTTTCTTGTATGAATTGTTTGGTCCAGAGCTCTTATAGTTGAACTAAACCTTTTACCTGCACCTTCCCTTTATGAAATACATGCAACTACAGTGATACAAACAATGTATAGGTAGATTGGAAATTGGTTTTGCACTTTAATGGACCATAATGGCAAACCCTCTAAACCTGTGGGAAAGTTAAAACCTGTTCTATGTCTGTTTTGTTAAGCTGCTTTAGTCATTTATGATTTACAGCTGAACCCCAAAAAATATTTGATTGCGTTATTTCAGACTCAGCTGACTAAGTTGTGAAAATGTATTGTTAAATCCCACAGTATGTTGGCATAGTTTGTAAATTCCCTTTCTTTCTTTTGGAGTCCCAGCGGTTTGCATGTATTCTAAAATAAGGTGTTACCTAATTCTTTGTTATTCGAGACCAGATTCATAACAATAATGGTCTCCTACAGGCAAATAAAGTACGTATTTTGCTTAATCCACCTACCCCTATTGACAGTTTTAACTAGTATTGCACAGCACGAGATAGAGAGACAAAATGTCCATGAAACATTCATGCAAATACGAGCTATTTATGGCCCGAATTTTTCTTCTGATCTCCGTAACTCAAGAGCCATTTTATGAAGAGAGTATGAGCGAGATGGAGGGACATGAATGAGAGAAGGGATTAGAGGAGAACAAGGCGAGAGAAATGTGTGACATACATATATTAATGCACATACTATTGCGGGTTATTTGCATAGTGTAATTGGTTGTGTTCAATTTGCTCTGACATACTTTTTTTACTTTATACTTCACTGTAATTTATTAATTAAGGGCTTGAGGTTCCTAACATTGCTACAACAATTATTTTCTGTTATTGTTTTAATGTTATTCCTGACCAACTTGAGCATTTTCATATATATACTAAGAGCTATAAGAGCATAGCACTCACATCCATTCATAAACCTTGGATTGATCCACAAGGTCACCTTCATGGCAGCACAATGCTTCCATCTGAAATGAACACTGCTCACAACTACCACCTCACCGTCAGTCAGCAGCTTTTCTGCGCATTTTGGAACTGCAGTGTCTTTATGTACATTAAGTTGCAAATTATTATACATTTTAGAAATACAAGGACAACAGCTTTCCAATGCTGGAAATTGACACCATGTCCTCCATACTTTGCTACACAGCGATAATTCCAGTATTGATATTATGTTGGCAGCCCCAGATGGCAGCGCAAAGTAACAGAAACACATTTAAGTTGTGTAACATGTTTACGGTAAACTGCATTTTCCCTGCGTAATCCTTTTGGGCTTGTGGAGGCGAAGCTGGTGATGAGGTTTAGTCACTAACAAAGGTTTTCTCTCAAAGGATAGGTTCATTGTTCTGAGTGTATCTAAAATTGTATTATTATTATATTCATATGCCCATATACAATGAAAGCTATACTGATTGCTTTAATCATTCATAATGGACACATAAAACTCCCTTGGGGGGGGGGAGTTCTACCAAAGCTTATATAATTCAGCAGGATGTGACATGTTTCTGCATCCCTCTGTTACAGACCCAGGAAATACTGTTGGCCGATAAGACGGCTGTTTTGTTATCTAGAAATCTTGCCAATTGCAGCTTTAAAAATGTCTGGTGTATAAATAGCAGGAATACATTTAGAGCATGTGACGGTGAGCAAGGAATAAAGTGTGTATGTGAGTTACTTTCCGTGGTTTTGACTTGACTTCGACATACCCTAGATTTGTGTGACCTGTCAGCTGATATTTCAAGGCAGTGAAGACTTATTATTTGTCTTTTTTGTGTAGTTTACATAATTTTTCAATGGGGTTTTCCTCCTGAGAAATGTTGATCAAGTCTCTCTTCCACACTGGTATTGACAAGTAAAGGCTATATAACGATGGCTGCAGATGAAGTCATTGTCTGGGACCACTGTGCTACCATGCTGTCATGGAAGCTAACCTCTGGAGTGTATTTTGTTGTGTCTCTCAGCTGGGGGACCCAAGGGGACTTCACCACCACACACCCCCTGCCTGCTGTCAAGGTGAAACTGTTTACAGAGAGCACAGGGGTGCTGGCATTGGAGGATAAAGAACTGGGCAGGGTAATGTTTATTTTCTTTTATTTCTGCTGGCACAGACATGCTCTCTTTTTAACACAGCCATGAAAATACTGTAATAGGGACTCACATTCTGTATAAATGAACAGCTAACAAACATATTTCATCTTATTTGACTTGAAAATTAAACAAAATAAAAAAATAAACAAGTGTGTTCAGTATAATTTTTTGGTAGCTATTTGATATTCTGATTTGAATACGGTCCACTGAGCTCCAGTGTACGGCCACTTGGATGTGATTCAGATTTAACCTTTTGATTATTTTGCCTGGTAAATGTGAGATTGTCTTTGGTTCATATAAAAACTTCCAAAGCTTTTTTACTTTTGTTTGAACATTTCTGTAAGTTCTGCTTGTGTTCCCGGCAAACACATCTCATTTTGATTATTTGACATTAAGCGTGTGTTTGTAATATGTGAGGGAATTATGCTGCGGTGCTTCTCTCTTACAATAGTATTTTTTAACATTAGATTTCACATCTTTGAGTATTGAATTAAATATTTAGCTCCTCTGACTCAAATGTAGAGGGAGCAGAGAAATGTATCGGAACTCCGCCCTGCTCTTTGCGGAGGCGTAAAGGTTACTGTGATAAATGGTTGCGGATGGTGGTGTTTGCGTTCGGGCAGTGACGCTCAGACGTCCCTGTAGTGGCAGCGACCTTGGCTGTGACAAGGCTCTTTGATCTCCCACTGCAGCGGCGTTGGCAGGAAGGCAGGCTTCCTCAAAGCTCTTTAACTCGGCAAAGAGAGATTAGGCCTCCTCTTCAGGGAGGCAGAGCGAAGCACTATTCTGTTTCTCTTATTCTCTCACTTTCTAAACACAAACACACATAATCACCAGTCATTGCAAACACACTGATCAAATCTTCAATTCATCTTTATAGAGTCTTACTTTTTGCTTTTCTTTTTTATTTGAGTGCAGGTTGTCCTCCACCCAACTCCTAACAGCCCCAAGCAGTCAGAGCTCCATAAGATGGCTGTGACCAAGGCGTGTCCAGACCAAGATCTGAGGATCAAACTGGCTATACGTATGGACAAACCACAGAACATGAAACACTGCGGGTAAGAGCTGCCATGTGAGCCGTGTAGTGATGCTCCTGTTTGTCTTTCATCTTCTTGTAGAACTCCAACTCTCTCAGCTCCTTGGCCTCATTTATAGTCATGTATTATGGAAAAATACTGTGAAGTGCACTACTCCCCCTGGTGGAGGCCAGTGTGTAGTTTAGATGTATCATTATGATAAGGTTTCCAGGAATATGTCAAATATTGAAGAAATTATGAATCGTATTTAATTGATGAAACCATTATGTTTTTTCTCGAAAGAATGTGATTGACCTTTTCTCATTTCTATTGCAAATCCAAAAAAAAATTCTCGCATATAATGAACCTTTTCTGCCCCAGGTATATGCACCAATCAGTGTTTGTTGTCATTATGACGTGGACTTGGTTTTGTCTCTTTGTATGTCGACAATGTTTTGACAGGTATCTGTGGGCTTTTGGGAAGAATGTTTGGAAGCGCTGGAAGAAGCGTTTCTTTGTGCTTGTGCAGGTGAGTTATCGTCAACGCATCAGGTTTGAGGTTGTTTCTGTTGTTGAGGTTGTTGGCTTTTTTCCCACTCACGAGTGTTAGATTCAAGATGGCTCCCCAGATGGCTGCCTTGGTGTGTTGGTGTATATTGTTTTGTGTTGTTTCCCTGAGATTGTCGCCGAGGCTGCGGTCCACCAGGACCAACACCTCATGTCACAAAAACAGGGCCTTCGCATCTGCAGTTGGATTCATGAATAAATCCCCAGACTCAGTCCCTTCCATCCCCAGGACAATTGATCTTATATAGACAATGTTTTTCTCTATTAATGTACAAGTCATTTTAGTAATATACTTGTTTTAACATACTCTTATTAGTTTTTTTGTTTCTATATTTGCATACATATTTCATTGTATATTGTCATATTTTCGAAGTTTTAATAATGTCTCATACTATTGCACCATGCTTATTGTCATGCACCATTCACCGAGCCAAATTCCTTGTATATTTGATGTACTTGGCAATAAACAGCTTTGATTCTGGTTTGGATTCCGAAACAACTGAGTCACAATATAGGAAGGCAGTTTATGCAAATAATATTTGCATGTACTGCCTGTATTGGTGTTTTTATTACACTGATGTGCAGGAAACACCGACGTTTGTTGAAATGTATGGACACTTCATTTTCCCATTAAAAGTAACAGGGTATTACTTTAAATTCAAGGAGAGTATATGATTCAATAATCTTGCTTGTTAAATTGATCGCTCATCCTATGTGTTGTAGGTGAGTCAGTATACATTCGCCATGTGCAGCTACAGAGAGAAGAAGTCCGAACCGCAAGAGCTTCTCCAGTTGGATGGCTATACAGTGGACTACAGCGACCCCCAGCCAGGTGAGATGGCACGCCTTTAAAAAGTGTAACTACTTTACACTTATGTAAGCACACACTATAAAACACTAACTACTTGTTCTTTAACGTCATGTTGTCTCAGGCTTGGATGGTGGCAGGGCTTTCTTCAATGCCGTGAAGGAAGGCGACACTGTGATCTTTGCCAGCGATGATGAGCAGGACCGCATCCTGTGGGTCCAGGCCATGTATCGTGCCACTGGCCAGTCCCATAAGCCTGTCCCACCCACTCAGGTCCAGAAACTAAACTCCAAAGGGGGTGCCTCAGCCCAAATGGATGCACCCATTTCTCAGTTCTGTAAGTAGCCCGGAATAAACGCGGTCACTGAAGCAGGAAGCAGCTTTCATCCCCGATGCAGTGAAAGCTCTAACCCATAAATGTCTCACACCACGCGCTCCACACTGCAGTCACAAACGTGGTGGTAGAACTAACACACAAGCACGCACACACATGCGTTGGTCGCTCACAGATCCTTCCAGCATCTGATGGACTTTCACTCATTGTCACCACTTCCACAGTGTTTAGCTGAAGGTGCAAATCCATGCTATTCCATCAGTCTTTTCAACAGGAACAACCAAGGTGAAAAAGACTTTATCGCACAGCAGAAGAATATGGCCTGCAAACTTTGTTAAATAAAATCTAAATAGGTCACCACACATAAGATTTAAACATTCAAGCCTGCTGGGATTGAATTCAGACTGAGAATTCTTGGGAGTGTTGAGCCGGCCCTAACCGGAGGCCTGTTTTAATAAAGCCGTGGCTCTAGAGGGCAGCTGTGAAGCAGTTGTGGTTCTGAGACAGTTTCTCAGATGGTTCCCGTGTCACTGAATGACGGCCAAGCCAGACAACATGTCTGAAGTTTTAACCAATCTGTCACTGTACTTGCACCTCTAAGCAGCCCACAGGTCAGGTAGCAAAGTGAAGGTAAGACTGTCTGCAGTAGTGTGGCTTCTCTACCAACTTCTGTTGTAATCGTCTCTTGTGTCCCCCCTCATTAAAGAAGGGATATGTATTTTTTGTAAAATATTTTAGCAACATTTGTCTTCACACAATCTGTAAATACTCAAGTTGTTTTTTTGACCTTTGCTGGCAGTAATTTTCTTATTTTAGAGAAATGAGCGTGTCTTTGCCCGTAACAACACTAACATAGACTTTTCTGACCCACCGAATTTAATGTTGCATACTTTTTACCGATCCACAATAATAGATCCTGCTATTCAGAAAAAAACACGACTTTTTGTGTTCATTTTTTGACTCCATAGTTTAAGAATTATATATTTTTCAACTCTAGAGAACAATATTTGTCTTATATTAATTGTAGGAGGACTAATTGGCATTATTTAGTAATACTAAAAAAAGTGAACATCCAAAGTTATAAAAAAACAGTTATAATAATATCAAAGATGTTATAAAACTTTTTTAGAAGCCCAAAATGTATGTCACTCTCTATTTATCATATCATTGGAGTAAAACTATAAAGACATGAATTGGATAAGTTACTCAGAATCCTATCACATAAATTCTATGTTGTTTCTCCATTAGTTTCTTTGTCCAGTATGTGATTGTTCTTGTGGTTAGTTGACTTCTCTGATGCCAGCTGTTGCCATTCAAAGCCTCCTCACAGTGGCACAGACCTCCTATCCCCTCCCTGAAACATTGTGGCACACCATGCGTACATGTTTCACCCCCTGGTGGTCTTGAATGGCACTGGGACCATAACATACACAGGCCTCATTACTCTGCTGTCGTGGACTGGTCGTAAACAAGAGTCCTATGAAGGTTCTGAACGAGTGTGCACATCACACAGGCATGTGTTCTAATAAATGAAGGCAAACTTATTGTGATGGACTTTTCCTTTTATAGATTGTACAGAAAATACAACAAATTAATATGATATGTGAGGATATCATAACTGGTTTAAAGGGGTACTCCAGCAATCTAGTCTTGCACTTCCATTCTTTTAGGGGACTTATGAGAGATTTATTAAATAAGTAATGGTCAACATTAAAAAGGTTGAGCTGTCCTGCCTTTTAGTCCCGATAATAAGTAAAAAACTAAAAAACACTGGGTCCTGTATTTCCCATAATTCAAATCGATAGCATATTTTTTGCCCTCCCTGCCTCGAAACCACCCACATATTTAAATGTCCACACCTGCAGTCAATATAGCAGACTTTCTGTTTTACATTTGTGGTATTCAAGCCATTCCAAGTTCACCCTGATGACATCACAAAGGGCTATTTTCTAAAGTCCAATTGAGACAAGCGTATCATTATAAGAGCAGGTGGTGAATAAAATATTCACTGAGCTCCTTGGTAATTTAACTCATTGTTCCAGACGGCATTTCATCCATTGTGAAATTGCAGGATATAATAAATAATAGTACAACTCCCAAATTTGCCACTGAGCTGCAACATACATCCCACTGTTTTCACAGGTTCAGTACTGACCACAACTGGGAGACTGATCTTTGTCTGAAATAATTGGAGTGCTCCTTTAAAGCATGTTTAAATAGACTGCTAAAATTGTGATGTGTTATCTCACTGTTACCAACACTTTCACGACTATAATGTCACCACTTGAAGTACGTCACCCTTTCCAGGACCTTCATAGACTCTTTTCTTTAAAAAAAAAGACACATTCATGTTTTACACATGAAACTGACTTGGGGTTTACTTCATCTTGGTAGCTGTGATTGCCGATGTCCCTTAAAAACTAAGTCTTCTGTTTGATCTGCTGTCATACAGGGTGACAGTACTTCAAGTGAAGCTCTTAACTCCTTAAGTACTTGTCCAGAATCCAGAAGAAAAAAAACTGCAGTGGAGTGATGAGGATCGTAAATCTCTCTCTTACTCTCTCTGTCTCTTTCTCTCTCTCTCTTTTACTCTCCCTGTCTCTGTCTCTGTCTCATTATCTGTCTCTCTCTCTCTCTCAATCCATGTCTCTCTCTGTCTCTGTCTGTCTTTCTCTCTCTCTATGTCTCTCTCTCTGTGTCTCTGTCTGTCTGTCTCCCTCCCTCCCTCTTTCTCTCTCTAATATGCCTCAACATCTGTTGTCAAGTTTACATACCGTCACGTGTGCTCACACACCACCGCCCACAAACTCTCATGTTGGTAAAGGTTGTTGTTTTTGAGTTGTGTTTTCTTCTTCATGCTTTGCCTGTACCCTACTTGAGTAATGCAGCTACTAGGTCAGGGTCTCTCGTGATTGCTCTCCTCCAGCCTTGTTGCTAGTCTTTATGTTATTCTGGTTTGTTCCTTCTTACCCTGCTGTCTTCTAGCTGGACTCAAGGGTAAGTGCTTCCCTGTAGCCGGCACAGCTCAGATAATCCCCGCCGATTATCTGAAAAATGCAACGTCCTTTCTCTCTTCTTTCCCTCTTCTTCTTTTTTCACGTCTCGCCTCATGTCTTAGATATTAGTTGATGACTCTTTTTGTTTTTGACAACTTGAGGATCAAAGTATAAGCATCCATTCGTGCCAGTATAGGATGCATGTATTTTATTCTAATAAATTATTATTTGACTCAGTAATAGTTAAAGTCGAAATTCTAGTTGTAACTGCATAATTGCCTTCTCTCTTTATTCATATTGGTGATGGGATCCCTCAGAGTAAAGCGATATGATAATAAACCTATGACGTTCTATTAGAGAAGCAAGCTCAAAATTCTCTGTCATGAGAATTATTTAAATGTAAATGTATTATCAATGATATACATTTTAGAGCTCAAAACAAGTCGGTGATTCTTTGATTGCAGTTAGATGAAAATATCAGATGTCTACACAGATTCTGATTCAAAGATAGAGGTGTAGATAAAGTGTGAATGATGATGGCAGTCTGTGATGCAATTATTTTTCAAACTATATTTCCTGTATGAGTGAAATTAGTTTCGACACTTCTGAAGTGTTGATTATGCTTTACTTCAGAGGGCTCAAATGCTTTTAATTATTTTTCTTTGAACTTTCCTCGATGAGAGTTGGCAAATATGTATGCGGAGTATTCTGAATGCCAAAGACAAGGAGTAGCTAATGCCGCCCCTTCGTACGATAAAATACTCCGGACTCCCCTCTCCCTCCTCACTCCAACAGTAGATCGGCCTGTAGATCGAAGCTAGACCAGTGTTAGGAGAGATCTCCTTTTGATTTCTTTTGACTGCCCTTTGTTTGCCTGAATAGGAGAACACGTGTGTCATGTGTCCATACTTTTGTACAAATACAGGAGTTTTCATTCATTTCCCCCCATCTCCCAGAGAATGATACAGTTTTGCCTCTGTCGGCTTCATGCTATTTACCCATGTACTTGCACTAAATTGTATTGCTACCCTATTAGTGTTCTCCGGTAGTGGTATGCCTGTTAGTGTGCTCTGTAGAGATCATAGTTACACTGCAACATATTCAAGTATTGTCAACTTGCAAATGCATAGAGAAAAAAAAAGGAATGCCAAAAAATTATATAAATGCAAATTTGAAAATAGGTCTGCAGATGTGTGCATGATATTTAAAACCTCAATGAAAGTCACAATGTTCTCCAGCATGTGATAATTTACATATGAATGCAATAGTACTCACCTATTTGGAAATTTGGTAATTTTATTCATGGTTGAAGTCAATATAATTATTGCAAGTTATGATAAAGTTACTGTAAAATTGAGTGTTTTCTGGACTAAAACTCCATTTACTCATTTAATCCAACCAAAGGTGATGAAGCCCACTCACTGTCCAACCCCAGGCACCTTCTGTTCACTCTTTGAATGTAACTCACTTTCTTTACACAGATCCACAACATTACTGTCTTTGTAACTTGGTCCTGAGTGAATCTTTCTCTTGTGGTCATCATCATCTTATTGTCCCATTTAAAAGATTGTCTTACCCACTTTCATCCTCTTACTGTCTCCTCATCAAGCACTGGGTTCACCCTTATTGCCATTTACTCTATTCCCTCGGTGTTGCTAGCCCTCACATGTTAACTGTCCTATTTCTTTACATTATGACTTATACTTCCCTGTCTTGTCCCTCTTCCTTGAACACTCTCTTATTTCCATCGTCCACATTTTACTTGTTGTTAAAACAGGTTTATCTTCTCAGACTGTAGTAAAAAACAAACTAATACCCTGAAGTTTAACCCGCAGTAGGTTTCTTTAAAAGCTTCCGTGTTACACCCTTTCCTCTTCCCTGTCAGTGACCTATAGGTTGACAGTTCTGCTCTATATGTTGCCCCAGCCAAGAGCAGGCCCCCACCCCGACTCCCAAATCATCATCACTTATGTCAGGGTCTCATGACACCTGTCACTCATACCGAGGACATGACTTCTCTGATATCTTTTTTTAATCATCCTCATCCCCATCATTTTGTCCTTGACAGCTGTATTATTTACAGAGCACAATAATTCATGGTCAGTGTAGTTATTGGCTGTTATCCTTGGTGGTTCGGAGAAATAAATAACAGATTATTCTATCAAGTTTTCATCACCCTAAGTTTCATAATTTTTGTTCTCATAATTTGATGTTACTAATGTTTTTTCTTCATTGAATTTCACAGAGCAGGTTTAGTTTTTTTAAAGTCTGATAATGTTCTTGATGGCAAAGGTTATGAAGCAAAACAACAACAATACAAATATGAAAGAGTATGACTTCCAAGAATCCATAACTTGAGAAGAATCTGCAAATTTCCAATCAATAAGGTTTTGGCCCCGTAACTTTTTTCTTTAATTTGCATTTTATACACTTATCACGACAGTGTATTCAAATTAACTATTCCTTTGCCATTTTTCTGTCTTTTATTTATTGGCACACATCCCAATATTTGTCAGGACCTGAGTGACATTCAACAATTGCGAATGGCAGAATCTATTGAATACAAAAATGTATCTAAATCTACCTAACCAGCACTTTTTAAAACATGTTTTGGATCTCTAAAGGTTTATTTACCGTGCACAATATCAGGGAATGTGACATACTGTACATGCATGCATGCACATACAATATAAAGCAACTATGCCTTTGTGCTGAGCTTCAGATCAATATCTCATCCACCAATACATTAAATCTCTTTACGCTGTCTGACACAATGCAAGTTGACAATGTAAGCTGTACGTGTTTATAATTTGCCCTTAGAAGTAGTACAAACAAATCCCTGTTTCTTTGTTGTGACGAAGACTTGCTGTTTTGCTCGTGCCTGACTAATGTCTTCTTCTCTGAACCGTGTTCTTTCCCCTGTGCCATTGGCTTGATAGATGCTGACAGAGCTCAGAAACATGGCATGGATGAGTTTATCTCAGCTAACCCCTGTAGCTTTGACCACGCCTCGCTTTTTGAGATGGTGCAGCGACTGACGTTGGACCACAGGCTCAATGACACCTTCTGCTGCTTGGTGAGTGACTCTCCATGCCCATCAAAACATCACCATATAAATACGTTTATCGCAGTGGGCTTTTGTTTCTTAGCTGTTACGCAGCAATGGAATGCCCTCCTGTGTTTGTGTTGTGCAGGGATGGTTCAGCCCAGGCCAGGTGTTTGTCTTGGATGAGTACTGTGCCAGGAACGGAGTTCGTGGTTGTCACAGGCATCTGTGTTACTTGCGTGATCTGCTGGAAAGAGCAGAAATTGGGGCCATTATTGACCCCACTCTTCTACACTACAGCTTCGCTTTTTGCGCATCCCATGTCCATGGGAACAGGTGTGCCCCAATCCATTCTTTTAACTTGTGTGTGCTTTGTAAGATACATTGCTGAACATGATTTGAAAGCACATTGAGATGATAATATAGATTGTATTCCTTTAGGCAAACTGATAGTTTGTAGGTGGATACACTTAATCCCACTGGACAAGAACATAATAGAGAAGGCAGCCTCATGGCATCCTCTGCATTTTTTGTCTTCCATCTATGTCATTTTGTATTATTTAGTTTGTTTAATTTTCTGTTCACTTTTTTGTAGCTTTTTGTGTTACATGTTTTGTTGTTAATCAATTGTATATCTACACATTTCCTTGTTTTCTACCATTTTTCTTTGTTTTCTTTTCTCTCTATCCTTTGTTGCCATAGTCTCTCACTGTCCATATTATTCATCCTCCCATGCGTACGTTAAAGTCAGAGAGGGCAACAATTACTGGGGTCCGCTGGGCTATGAGGCCCCGTTGTCCCCAAAGACCTCCCAAAGCCCAGATCCTCGCACTGCCTCTAAACAAGCACTCATATTCAAGTTTAGAAAGCGAAAGGATTCCAAAATACCACTCGTTCAAGGGCAAACCAGGTGAGACATTGTCATCTATTTGTATATGTAACACAAAGGGAACAAAAAAAATACATCTGACACAATTTTGCAGGCAGGTCATTGGTAGCGCAGAGCTTTCCACCAGTGTTTTTATTTAATTGTTTTGGTTCTTGCTCCCGTCGGACTCAGAGGTTGCATAACGTGAACCTCTTCAGGGTTACAGCTGGTTTAAAGTGTGTGGGTGTGATCCTCATAGGCCAGACGGGCTGAGCACAGTGAAAGTGGACGAGAAGGAGCGCTTTGAGGACATCAAGGAGAGGTTGCGTGTGATATTGGAAAACCAGATTGTAAATTTCAGGTGACTGCCGACTCTCAAACAGCACGTAACCACAAAAGTCCCAAAACACTTTGCCTATCGGTATGTGTCAACTTTAATTACATTTTATGCCTACATCATCTTTTCTAGATATTGTTTCCCCTTCGGTCGTCCAGAAGGAGCACTGAAGGCCACTTTATCTTTGCTGGAGAGGGTATGTAAATATATATAAAAAAGCATGTTATGCTCCATGAGACAACAACTGTGTTATTTAATAAAACAGGTTACATAATTCCTTTTTAATGTGGCCTGCAGGTCCTGATGAAGGACATTGTGACCCCAGTTCCACCAGAAGAAGTTAAAGGAGTGATCCGCAAATGTTTGGAGCAGGCCGCTCATCTGAACTACGAGCGGATTAAAGAATATGCTACAATTGAAGGTAACCAGAAACACACAAAATGGAGTAAATGGGTTAGTTATATAATGATTACAATTTGTATAAATGTAAGTGTATGCCATGCAGTCATTTAACCATGTATGCTTTCTGATTGAAATGCTCAGCCAGTGGTTGTTTGTGGAATAAGATTCTTTACTTTCTTTTTAACAATGAAGCATATTCTCAGACGTCCTCTTTCTTACTCCAGGATGAGATTGTACTTGTCACTGTTATTTATTTATTTACACATGGTGAATTCACTTGGTATATGGTATATTTGTGTCCATATCCCAAATGATTTGTCGCATCCCAAATTATTTGTGACAGTGTGTCGGTCACTTTCTGTCTCTCAGTCCAATAACTCTCTCCTTTGTTTCAGGCCTGCTTTAGCTCTGTGCTGTTCTGTAGGTCAAGTTGGCTTTTGTGTAGAGGTGTGTGAGTAAAAATGCATTCAAATCCAAAGCCCTGAAATCTGTTGATGTGCTGATCTCTCATTGTGCCTTGACTATTCAAGCTGTGTAGTTTCCTGGCCTCTGACATTTGATGATTGGACTGTGAGTTCAGCTTAACTGAATGTCCTCTCTGACTCTCAGCTGCCAGTCGATGCACCTCTCCCACGATCTTACTGCAGCTTTTAGCTCTCTGATTCGACTCTGTCCACCCCTCTTTACTCCCTTGTCTTGAAATACCAGCAGCTCTCCTTTCACCTCTATCTTATGTTCTTGCTCAAGACCACACTCTTCCTCTCCCTCCCTGCTCTCTGCTCCTGCTTTTTTCTCCTCCCTCACAGTTGTGGGCTTCGCCACAGTTATCACTTTATTTGTGGCTTCTAACCAAAGGAATGCTGGGATTGACTACCTACAAACCAGCATCAGCCACCTGCATGTGCTTTGAGACATAACAACACAGCCTTTCTTTACTGGCATGGATTACATATCCAAAATAACACCATTGACAAGACATTTTATAATGTCTTATTCTCTCTTGCTGTGTATTTTGCTTCCAGTATACTCATTAAATGCATTGACATGCATTTAACATATTCATAGAAAACTCTGATGTTGTTTATGCCTTGAAACAAATCCCCAAGGGTGCTCAAGATACTAAGAACTTAAACCTTACTATCTTGCCATGCTATGTGAATTTATTTTCCACTGTCCTTGTGAGGCGCCGGTTTCAAAATAAACCAAACATTTGACTTTGCCTCCTGGCCAACAGCATTTCGTTTTCACCTGGACAGCCCTCTTCCCATTAAACTCTGAGTTCTTGCCTTCCCACCTCTGACCCCAGCCTCTTGCATGCCCCGATCCTTTTTTATAGGAAAAAAGAGGGAAATGTTTGAGCACCCTGTCTTCTGCTTGGCGTCTCAAGTGATGGATTTAACCATCCGTGAGTACCTTCATCATCCTCGCCCCAGTCTCTCTCCTCCTTATTTAAGCACTCTGTCACCTCATCACCCCCTCTGCCTCTCCTCTTCCTCCAGAGCTTTTGCTTTTCCCATGCTTGTTTTTATCTGTGCCTTTTGTCTGTGAGAGTGAGTGGGGAGTGCACCAGTTAAGAGATCTGAGCAGTACCACACTGAATCAGTCGGGGTCCTTTCTTAGTAGTGCCATCTGTTTGTGATGGACATGAATGAGCAGTCTGGTCTGTAAGCTTCTTTCTTTTGGTTGGATGCCGATTCCTTTGACTTGAATGCATTTTTACATTGCTTACATTGTTATATCCTCCAGTCATTTGGTCTGTGTCAATGGTGTGCTGTGCCAAACAGGTAGGCTTTCCTTTCACCGTGACACCACAGATAGTGAAGGAGCATCTATTGTATGAGGATGACGAGACAGCTTCTGTTTGTGTATTATATTCACTCAGTGTGTCCTGTCTATGAAGTCGGCAGCTGTTTGTGTGTCTTACCTGTTACGATAGTCTAAGCCTTGTCTGTTTGTTAACAAACATCTTATCACTTTTTTAATTTCCAATTTTCCACAGGCTAATATTTCAGTGTTTCTGTTTTTGTTATTGTATGTTTGTGACGTTTGTCTGTAGCCTAGAACGCTCACTCCCTGGAGCTGAACTCGTCCCAGCAGATTCTTTGATGGGTCACATGGTGATGACTAACACCCCCCCCCCCCACCCCCCGCCCCCCAACCCTGTATCGTGAAAATAACCCCAAAACCGTGCTAATTCTAAACATCTCCTCTTTATCTTTTCTCTCCCTTTTCTCTCCCTGAAGTTGAGAAAGGTCAAAAGGATCAAAAGGATCAAAAGGATCCAGGTGAACCCATGTTGAGCTTGTGGTTTAGCCACAGTGCACACACACACATGTCCATGCACTCAGACCTCACCCCTCCACACACAAGAGATACAGAACATATGCATGTATGCACCAGATGGACCTGTAGCACATCTCCATATAGTATATTGAACACCCTTGAAATATACACTCATTCAAGTGCTCTAACGTCTTGGCATGTTTAAAGCATCTTTTTATAAAGTAAATACTTGGAGATTGTATTACTTTATATACTTTCAGATGTGGCTCAAGACTAGTTTGTCCAAGAAGTGTTCTTACTATGTAATTCAGCTTTAGTGGAATGTTGTATTCACAGAACAGTCATGTGGTTTTGGGGTTGTATGTGACTGAAAAAGATATTTAACTGACATTTTTACATAAATAATTATAGAGTAATACAATCTCTTTCAAAAAAGTGCAAGTCACATATCTTCCTACATCTGAAAGTATAAAGGTAAAATAGGGACATAAGCAACATTTTATTGTTATCCTCATCATCAACTGCAACACATATTAGCAAAAATGTCAAGATGATAAACTTGATAATTATACATTTATATAACATCTTAGATACAAATAAATGTAATTGTAGATACTTAAAGGGTCAAATTAACTATATAAAAGAAAGGAAACAAGAAAATATGTCTTACTTTCCTGGTATACAGTCCTGCAAATAGTTATGTTTGTATGTTACCTAAACTTAAACTCCATCTGAACATAAGTGTCCCTAATGATAAATGTTGGTTTGACAAACAGTTATAAGCAAACATTATATGTAACATAATTTTAAAAAAGAGATAAAAAACCACCACATTTTTTTAGACAATTCACAATTGACAGGAAACATTCTTTCAATGGACAAACTATTTGTCGCTGGTTTCAGATGGCTCACTTTTGTCACGATCCAAAAAGATTTGCATGACTAAATACCACCAAGGATTTGTTTAAAATAGTTCTTTTTTTATTGTTTGTTTTACACTTATTGTAATATTGGTGAACTGACCCTTTACTATCCCATAGTAGTTAAAGGCATTGTATATTGGTGCTTAAGCACCATAATAGATGTATTACATACTGCATAGATTCTGATTAATGAAATACGTTCACGGTGCTGATAAAGCCACAAAGATCCACGATGCTTTTCTTCTGGACAAAATACATTACAAGCATTTTTCAGATCTGCTCCCACTGCTGCCCTTCACAGGGCCTTACGACAACACAATGTAATATAAATCAATGTGATCCAACCATTAGTATTGATTCAATGTCCCGAAAGACAATGTCTGGAGTATTATTTGTAATCTTAAAATAAAGAAAGTGGCAGATTCAACTTTTTCAAATCTATTTAAGCCACATTTCCAAAATAGATACTTGTTTCTATTTGGCTTTAGTATAAATACCTGAGAAATATTTAATAAAATGCTACTCACTAAAATAACAGTGAACCCAACAAAAGAGCCCCAATCGTAACTGCAGTGTAAAGACCACACCTGTTGTATGTAGAGCGATGTATATATGTGCTTTTGATTTGCGTAGTCATTCAGTTACATGTTCCAATTATACACTTATCATTCCACATAGTCGTGCTGTTTGAATACTCCCATTTCATGACGTTTAACTGTCTTATCAGATCATTCTTTCAGCAAAGGTATAAGCAAGTTATTTTGAGCTTTTGCTAATTTAGACCAATCAAAGAGTGCCAAAGCCATTTTCAGTGCGCCAAACTTGATAACAAACCCAACGCCATCACACTTTAAGAAATATTCATGAAAACACAACTGAAAGTCATTTATTCAAATGATTTGTTAGTTGTCTATTATTTATGAGATAATAGCAGACTTATAATATTCAAAACAATCTTAAAAATCTAATGAAACATACACATAATGTATTTTGTCTGGGTTTTGATTCAAAGTAATGTCTTTACACACAAAATCAATGACCTGCTTCAAGGAAGTAATTTTTAGATTTTTTTGGATAGAAATTGAAGTTCTTCAAGTTTCAACAGAATTAATGAATCATCTTTCCAGTGTGCGCTCCTTGAGTGTTTTTGTTACCATGTGAGAGCTCCTTATGCAGATGGCTTATTCACGACCACTTCACAATATGCATGTTTTCGATGCTCCATTGCACCTTCATCTCAGGGCCACTATGCTCGTGCCTGATTCTCTTCCAACATAAGTCTGATTATCCTTCAAACACATACGTTATCTTGCCCTTTTTCATGCAGCCCGAAATGCATCTAAATAAGAACACATTTGACTTTTTATGAGGGTATGGTAGATAAATATCACAGTGTGTTTATACTTTTATTTAAAGTTAAAATCTAAACAGGAAATATCATCTCAATATTCATTACAATCCCGCTGGAATCCTTCTCTGTGCTTGACTAACCACTCATCGCTCATCCTCATCCTTTTGTCTCAGAGAACGTAGGCCGCTTAGTCACGCCTGCCAAAAAGCTGGAGGAAACAATTCGCCTGGCAGAGTTAGTCATAGAGGTCCTCCAGCAGAACCAGGAACACCACGCAGAGGTGAGTGAGAACCCTCTCCTCCTCAAAACACTTTCCCTCTATACTCTCACTCTTATCTCACTCCGCCCCTCAACAGGAGAGTTAGTCCTATTATGAGCCCTCTATAAATAAAGCTGCTTTCATCTGTGGGTAACAAAAATGAATTTAATTTAGGAGAGCTCTAATTGGTATTCAACAGACCATAGCTATATGGAATCAAAGCATCGTGTTTGAGGAGACTGTAAATTAACTATACAATTATATCATGTGTGCAATTATTTGCTCTGATTGCAGATCATAACTCTGTGCTTCAATGTTACGTAGTTCAGTATTAAAGCGGGAAGGTAAACAGAAATACAGCACAATAAACATTACTCACAATATCTGCATAAAATAAAAACTCATGTTACAAAATAGCCAGTGGTGAAAGAATTGCTCGATCTTGAAGTAAAATGACTAATTTAATAATGTAGTAACACATCTAATTGAGAAGTCCTGCATTCAAAATCCTAGTTAAGTTGAAGTACAGACGTATTATCAGCTAAAGATACTTGAAGTATCACAAGTGAGATTGCTTAGTTTCTAGAATATGAGGGATATATCAAGATAACATTATTACATTGTTATTATTGTTGTATGAGGAAAAAACAATGATCACATTTTTTTTATTTTTATGAAATTACATTTATACATTTTGTGAAATATTGTAACATTTTACTTTCAACCTTGAAACCACCTGAGAAGTTTGGAGGGGAAGTTCAATGACATCTAAATCATGTTTTCTTTTTGTAATGGGTTATGAGAAAAAAAGATTGCAACGCACAAGTTTAATCCGTAACAATAGTAATGCATTATATTTTATAGGTTCATCATTTGTTTTTATTGTTTAATTCTATTCTGAGAAGTAGCTAGTGAATAAAGCAGTCAGATAAATGTAATGGAGCAACAAGTAAACTTCAAGTTTAGAGTAGCATTACCACCATGATAGTAATTTATTTGCTTCTATAAACATTGAGCTGGTAGGAAAGCATGATGAGCATGTGTCGTTGTGTCGATCTGAAGGTGATCCGATGTGATCTTAGAATATCCAGATAAAGCAGATTTATTGTATCTCTCTGAATATGCTTGACAGGCGGCAGTCACAAGTTCTGGAGATCAATCGGTACAGTATTTTTATTACTTTTTCCTCTTCAGTCCCCATCACGACCCTCCTGTATGGCATGTGCGCCAATATGGCAAGAGGCACCTCTCTAGACAGAGAATGATGTCATAGATACTGTAGCACTGGGTGGGTTTGTAGGCATAGAAGTGAGAGAAAAAATGTTTAAAAAAAATAAAAGGCACTGTAGCTTGCACAACATAATTGTGATCATAAAGCATGTTCATCGGGCCATAAAGAGGTTTCCTTTATCTTCAAGCATGCTAAACCAGTAAAACTCCCAAAGTATGCTCCATGTGAACCTTTTGAAGTTTGATCCACCATGAACATTTGTTTCCCCTCCATTCAACGATTAATTTCACGGTCCGCCCTTGCTCAAGCATTACTTCCCCAGCTTCTCCTCCTCCATCCCTCTCTGCTGTCTATTCTTAGTTTAAAACCCTTCCAAGAGAAATGGCTCAAAAATACTTTATTGTTCTGTACATCTTCCTCTGTTCTCACTGTCATATGATTGGTGACTGTCCAAGCAGGGAAAAGAGGTATGTAGTAAAGTTGAATGAGAAATTCCCATAATGCTTTGTGCATGTCAAGTAGATGATGCCACGTCTCCTTAACCCCTCAGCATCAGTACCCTCCCTTAGGATTGTTCCCTTGACGCGGTTGCATTGTTACAGTGCTAAAAGTCTGTCTGGCTGAACACTGGGTCTGCCCAAAAGCTTTCAGGGCCGTGTATGTGTCCCTCAACCTCGATCAAAGGTTGGACGCCATTCCGCATGGCGACCTTTGAGCATTTCCCCCTCCCTCATCTATCGGAAACCTGAAATCCCCCCCCCCCCTCCCCCCAGTCCGCAATAAGAATATCTCTCCTTGAATGTGATGGAGAAGAGCTTTGTTTGCTGCCTGTTTCTAAAACTGTCAATCATTTTTAAACGTTGGGAGTGGGCAGGTAAGTAGGCAGGTAAGTTAGGGTTTGACTGCAAAGCCACATGGGAAAAATAACAGACACATTATAAAAATAAAGCATGCAGCACAATTTGGAAAGCTCGAGCTACATTTATTGAACTTGGCAACATGATATGTCTGAATGATAAGCAAATAAGCCGAGCCAAGACTGCCAGCAAAGCAACTACCGTACTCCTGCTGTCGACGGGTGAGCAAATCCTGACTGTGCCAGAAAACTGTCAGCTGAGTCTTAGACTTATTGAACTAATTTGAACGGATGCATTGCAACTCAAGAGATGCTGTGTGCTGCAGTCTTTGGTGTGCCGACTAGAAGATGTGCATAAGTCATATTCACATCTCAGTGGGAGCTATGGGTTGGTCAGTGATGTGAATGGTGGAACTCTTCATCTCTTAGCTTGAGAGAAAGGCATGCATGGAGCTCTACATTTGCATGAGAGAAGCACCTTTCCCTAATATCTATAGATGCTGTCATGTATATACAAGGCACGGACATGCAATCCTACTCTGTGATTATTTTGCCACAGATAAACTCATTTAAATCCTTATCAATATGAACTGTTAATCTCAGAGTAGCCTATGTAATTGGAAAAACACACACAATACAAACATAATTCAGACAGTTGTAGCCTTTCCTTTCTGTGAAAAGTGTATGTGAAAGGAGTCCACATACTGCGCCAGACAGTTACTCAGTATTCATGAGTTTGAGTTAGATAAGAAGATGGATACCAAATGTATAACACTTAGTTTTGTATAAAGCCATAGCCAGCACCTGGTTAGCTTAGCATAACGCCTGGAAGCTAGGGGAGACCACTAGCTGGCCTCTGTTTAGAGGTGAAGCAAAATCCACCTATCAGCTCACTGATTTAGAAGTGTTATGTTGTTTGTTTAATTTTATGCACCACAATGTGTTCGACTGTGGTGACTCCAGGGGGTCGCTGAGCACATAACCCCTCGTAAAACCCCAATCTGTTATTTATACACTTTGGTTTTAATGGATCAAACAAACCAGATTTAACGTTTTGTTAATGAGCTTCGGAAGCACTGATCGGATTTTTTATTTAAATGTGTTGCTATAGAGAGCCAGGTTGGTCTGTTTTCCCCTGTTTCCTGCTAATGGATGCTGGTTATAGCTTTATAATGGGAACAATATAAGAGAGAGGTCAATCTTCTCATCTAACTTTCGGCGAGAATACAAATAAGCACATTTCCCACTCTTCTATTCATTTGACATAGATTACCATAAAGCATACAGAGCTCTCAAGGTATTTTCTTTGAAGAACGAATGAGCTCCAGTTGTGTATATTATTCCGTCCTTCCTTGTCTTTCTTTATTGCGTACTTACTGTACATCTCTTAACTGGAGCCCTTTGTTCACATGTGTTTCCTCCCTCCTGCTGTGTTTGTAGGCCTTTGCATGGTGGACAGACCTCATGGTGGAGCATGCAGAGACCTTCCTGGCCCTCTATGCCATCGACATGGATGCCGCTCTGGAGATCCAGTCCCCTGAGAGCTGGGACAGCTTCCCCCTCTTCCAGCTTCTCAATGACTTCCTCCGGACTGACTGTGAGCTCCCAAATTATTTTAGACACTTATTTTTATGTTTGTACAAAGAGACTAATGACTCTTTTTTCTCTTGTTGTACACAGATCATCTGTGCAATGGAAGGTTCCACAAACACCTTCAGGATCTGTATGCTCCTCTGGTGGTTAGATATGTGGATCTGATGGAGTCCTCCATAGCACAGTCAATTCACAAGGGCTTTGAGCGAGAGTCCTGGGAGCCTGTGAAGTAAGGAGCTGCCGTCTTTATAGTGAGGCTGTAGGATGGTTGGAGATGCAAGGTTTTTATATTCAGATGTGAGACTCAGTGTGTGGAGGCTGGCAAATCTGGGAAGCAGCTGTAATGTTCACCCGGGCTTGTAGGTTCGCTTTTAAAGAGTGAGCCATGAGTGGGCTGATAACCTATTTTCCCTCTGAAAGAAATGGGTTATTTATTCTGAAAATAGTCTTTGACTAATGTATGTGTCTTACCAACACAATAGGGCCAGTGCAACACCTCATATCCCTGTTGTTTTGTTTGGTGAACTAACATTCATAATGTGTGCTTTGACATGTTGCCAGAAACAAAAGGCCTCCAGTCTGTTATGTTGCTGTTATAATTCATTAGTTGTGGTCTTCACACTTTTGCTTTTGCATTTTGTATTGCAAATATTATATTCAAGATTTATTAAGGGATTTTTTTTTCTTGGTCTTTACTTGTGTTTATTCTTTTCATTATTAAGTTGCTTCTCCTTCTCGTTGCATTTAATACAGTATTTGTGTGCACCCTGAGACCTCTTTACTACTGGAGGTCTAAGGGTATAATGTACGTTTTTGACAATAACTGTTGGTCTTGTTTATGTGTTCACTTGTATGTCTTTACCTGATTTCAGATTTTACATTACTTTTATGATGAGTGTTACATGCCTTTTGCAGCTCCCATACCACTGTTATGGATTCTTTTTTTCTTTTTGTCTGTCTTTTCTGCAGGAGTTTAACAAGTTCTCTGCCCAATGTGAATCTACCAAATGTGAACCTCCAAATTCCCAAAGTACCAAATCTGCCAGTGCCAGTAGCAGGACTATCAGTTAACCTTCCACAAATGCCTAGCTTTTCTACCCCGTCATGGATGGCTGCTATATATGACTCAGAGTGTGTATTCAACTAGTTTGCTTTAGAAATATTAAGGAAGCAGAGACTGCCTTGGTATGAAGATGCCCTCAGCCAAAAACTAAAATAAATGTTTGGAGTAAAGACACATTTCTTCTGGAGATCAATCACTTGCTGTATGTTTTCTCTCATTTAAATACTCTCTGACGTCCATGTTCATGCCAAGGGCACTCTGAGAGGTGTTAGAGTAGATGCTTTCTAAAAATGAGAAACACTCTCATTTGTCTCAACATGCATGCTGTTGAGCTGAGGTGTGGAGATACAGGCCAAAACAAACAAACAAACACAAAAAAAAACGGAAAAAAACAACAACGTATAGACGGAAACACACACATTCGCATGTCAAGTTCTCAGTTATGAAGCTGCATCTCCCTAGAGTTGTTGTCCACAGACATTTGCTTTAGTGATTCTTAGCGCACTGTATATTGCAAATGGCCGTAGATTCATCCCTGACCTTGACCACCTGCTAGTAGTCTGATTGGGAGGAAAGATAAAGGGTTGGATTGGAGTTGATAGTGCGGAGAGACTAGGCGACTGGTGTTCAGACTTCTACCCCTCTGCTTTATCACCTCCCATCTTTCCTGCAGCTCTTTCCCAATGAGATCTACTCAGGAGGCATACAAAAGGTCTGCATGGTTTGTTTAATTCTTCCAGGGGCCCCAGCAGCCTGGGGACATGGATGTTGAGAGAGGGCCTGTGATGAAGGAGAATCAATTTGGAGAATTTTGTTGGTCAAAGAACTTGGCCTATGAATACCGTTTGTACATGCCCTCTCTCACTTCTCCATTCCCTTCTCTTTTGTCTTGACACAGTGTGATTAGCAGCTGTATCTGCAGTGACTTTACCTGCATGTGGCCACTTCACATCCCAGTCAATAATCACACTCTACAGCATGGTTATTGAGTTGTGATAGTAAACCCTGCCCAGTCCTTTCCACCCATAAACTGACTGTCCACAAACACCTGTATTAAGCCAGATATTTAGACCAACCAGTCAGTATATGGTCAGTATAGTTTGACACTGTCAAAGTGCGGAGGAACAGCATCCTCCTCTGCACCTGCCACAGCACCCCTACCCCCACCCCCTTTCCAGCAGGATGGCGTTTGTCCTCTGACCTGTGTGTGTGTGTGTGTGTGTGTGTGTGTGTGTGTTTGTGTTTGGGTCGATGGTAGTAATGGCTCCGGAACGTCAGAGGACCTCTTCTGGAAGCTGGACGCCCTCCAGACGTTCATCAGGGACCTACACTGGCCTGAGGAGGAGTTTGCCAAACACCTCGAGAGTCGCATCCAGCTCATGTCAAGCAACATGATCGAGAACTGCGTCAAGCGGTGTGTTTGTGTGTCCCTGCATGAAAAATACAAAGATTGACATACACATGAATACTAAGAGGCACCAAATGTCAAGAATGAGTTATTTACTAAATATTTAATATCATAGTGGGTATAAATATTTCACTTGCATTGCAGCACTCGGATGGCATTTGAGTCCAAGCTGACAAAAAGCAGCAGGTCCACAGATTTCCGCATTTCTCCAACATTATGCACCATGTTCAACGTGATGGTGGATGCCAAGGAGCAATCAGCTAAATTGTGCGCAATGGAGATGGGCCAAGAGGTAAAATCTGCACATGGGACACAGACTGCATGTTAATAAATAACTATTAGTTTATGTAGTTAGTATCTGTCACACAGATGTTTTGTTCAACCTTATCTTTGCAGAAACAGTACCACACCCAGATAGACGAACTGATTGAGGAAAGTGTGAAAGACATGATCCAGCTTATGGTTGCCAAGGTATGACTGTATAGCAACTGTGAAAATGACTCGGTGATGTATTATATTATGTGATAGTACAAGTAAGGATAGTTAGAAGTCTGTCTGCAGGTCGGTCCGTTATTTAATGAATTGCTTGACATTTTGTGGTGATGCCCAGAAAAATTCTTATGATGTTGGTGATCCCTTACATTTTCATTGTGTGCCAACATCAGATCTAAGTTTATAGTTATTTTCTGATATAGTTCCATATCTACAATATCACTAAATTGTGGGGAGACATTCAAGGTTTCCAGATGATGAATCCTTTTACTTTTATTTGAAGTTCTACGAAATTTGCTTCACACATTTCACTTGGTTTATGACCCACAAACCTCCTGTTCTTGCCATCACCCTCAGCTGGTCTTTGTATTTTATACTAATTATCAAATGCTAAACTAAAGAGGTGAACATAGTAGAAACATAATATCTACTTCAGCATGTTAACAGTGTCATTGTGAGCATGCATACCATCCACACTAGTATAGCAGTGCTGTTACCATGGTTATACTGTATGCCTCTGTCAATTATTGAATTAATTTAATTTTTTCTCATGTTTCTCAGTTTGTTGTCATTCTGGAGAGCGTGTTGGCAAAGATTTCCAGATATGATGAAGGCACCCTCTTCTCTTCATTCCTCTCCTTCACGGTGAGATGTAGCTTCTCTTTATTCAGTCCCTTGTTGCCCCGTTGCCCTTAATGGGCTGATTCAGTTATGTTTAGGGATGGTTATTGAACATCAATTTAAATATGTCCAGTGAGTAGTGTAGTTCATAAAGCTGGCATTAAAGGCTTCCTCAGATTTGTACTGTTCTGTCCTTTTTCAATTTTAAACCACATTATACTTCCAAGAGGGTGTTTGTTAAAAAAAACATGTTTATATCTTTCATAGTAAGCTATTGTTGAAGTACTGGTAAAACTCATGTACTATATCTGCACTAGAATAAAAAAATAAGTTAAAAATAAATACATTTAAAAAAACAGCGCAAATGGTCTTAATATGAATTAAAAATGTTCTTAAACACACTCTCAGCCTGTGTTTAACCATATTGTTCTGATTTCAGGTGAAAGCTGCCTCTAAATATGTGGATGTACCTGTAAGTGCTATTACACCCTACCTCCCTGTGTGCTCGTGAGCTCCAGTCTGTTTACTTACAGATGAACAAGCTACTTTTTGTTTTAATCATCAACAATGTTTCTTTTCTGCCTTTCTCGATAACAGTCCTTTGCCAGTGTGTCCGTATTGCTCTCCTGAGGCTCGACCCTGTTCTGTTTCTGTTTTACAGAAACCTGGGATGGACGTGGCCGATGGCTATGTGACCTTTGTGCGCCACTCTCAGGATATACTTCGTGATAAGGTCAATGAGGAGATGTATATAGAAAGGTTATTTGATGTAAGTAAGATGCCGTCTCCTCCTCACAAGAAGGGAGGGGCCTTCCAAAATGTGGCAAAACAACAGGGCAGAGAGGGATAAGTCCCATTTTGAAAGCAGGAAGTGTATTTCAGCTTTTCTAAACTTCTACCCCTCTTGACTTTTCTCTTTCATTCTTACTTTCTGTCCCTCTTAACTTTAACTGATGCCCTCTGCATTACGGTGTGCATTGCCACAGTGCTTTTGGGCTTTTGTGTATTAAAAAACAACAACTTTTATTTACAAAGAGTCCATAAAAGCATCCTCAAAAAAGGATTATCTAAAACAGTGCTCTCTGGAAAGGACAGACCTATCTGATAGTGATCACATACAAGACACCAACTTATACATATACGTTTAGATACTTCCCACTCAAAGCATGTCAGCCCCCTAAGTAAATGACACTCAGCCATCTTGGCCTCCACAGTGGAGCACCCATGAAATGAAAATGCTGGATGAAGGTTGCACTGCTGCATAGACCAGGATTACATAATGTTTGACCTATTAATCATTCTGATTAAATGGGAGAGAAAGCATCTACTAAGTATTGACAGAAGTTCAGAGACCTATACTGTTTAATTTAATAGGAGGAAGTAATCTATGTTATCATGTTTGAAATAACATAATATATGATACAACACATATCTGTGTCCTCATTATTAACATAAGAATCATTTATATGATCGCTAAAGATGAGCCACGTTGCCTGGATGACACATAAATAGGGTCATAATAAATAACGACAGAAACAAAAATCCTCCTCTTCCACGAGAAAAGTATTTTAACTGCTTCTCCCACCACCACGGTCTGTCGTTAATAGGGACCGACTCACGGGGAAGGTGGCATTTTTCTAAAGTGTCTATCTTCAGTTGATTCATTGATTTGTTGTTTGACAGAAAAATTATTGGCAACTATTTTGATGAACAATTATTACGTGGAAATGTAATTTTTCAAGCAATAGATACCTAATATTACTAAATGCAAGCTGTGGGAGCATGTACTGCTCCTCCTGGTGCAACAGCTCACACTTAATAGGAATACATGGGTTTATGAGTATGGCTGTAAAAGGTTGGGAACCAGTGTTAGAGCGTCAAGAGAGCACTGTCTTACAAAAACATAATCCTAATAGGATACATTGACGATAATGTCTCCTCCATGTGTGATTCAAACGACACATAATGCTGTGATGTGTGTGTGTTTCATGTCATTCAGAAACTATTTGTACAGACCTGTGTCTCCACAGGTGTATTACGGCTTTATGTGTTTGACTGATTCTCAGTTCTGTGAGGCTGTGACGTTAAGTTTTCATGTCTGAGAGATACTCAGAAGTCTTTTTTTGGTCATATATGTTTTGTGCCCGATAAATATAATTTGTTTTTCTGTTCGTTTTGGAGTGAGGAGTGATGCTGTTGTGAAGTGGGTCTGCTTTTGTCTTTGAGGTCCACACTAGCTCCCCTGTCTCCGTCTGTGTGTCAGTTTTTCTTGTGTGGAGTTGTCCCCCTCGTGTCCCCCGTGTGGCCCCAAAGAGCACCTAAATCCTACTCACTGCTGTCACGTTAAGTTATTCTCAGAGATTTATCAAGCTGTGAATGTTTCAGTTTTAGCATTTTAAACTATACTTCAGTTCAAGGATGTCTATGTTTTTCTATTTCATTTGAATGCCTTTCCATCCACCCATTTGCATGCATGTGACAATCAGTTCCTTGATGTTGGCTCTACTTTATCTCTCTTTCTTTCACTAATTAATTTCAAACCTTTTTATCTCCTCTTTTCTGATTAACACCATTCCTGCTGCCTCCTCTATTTAAAAAAAAAGTGGCACTTATCTCTAGTGTTGCATTGCGTTGTTTTATCACATTATGTTGGTTGGCATGATTTTAGAGTCAAATAATCTTCCTGTGTACATCTTCTAGCATGACCCTCCTTCTCAGAGTTCTGCCTCATTTGCACATAGAGCAGCCTTCCTTAGCACGCACTCTGCTACCCGCCCACCTGCGAGGCCTGCATGCACTGCACGCTCAACTCGACTGTGAAGTGGACAGGCATCTGCATATCCGGCCTCAACTTCAAACCTTTCAACCACTTCCCGAAACTTCCTCTAAAAAAAAAACTTGACTCAAAACTAAACCTCCACAACCAAACATATGAAAACCTCCCACTTCTAATTTGGGCCAAAGAAACCTTTTTCTGTGCTCCTGCCTCCTCACATGTTTAAAGTTGACTTTTTTATCTTGGAATAGGGGGCGTAACAACTGTTTCTATTAGACTTGGGTGCTGTTCTCTTGTAACTTTAAACTTGTAACAGTCTGGAAAACTGCCACCCAAAGTAATGTAGATAAAAGGTACAAGAAAATAGCACCGCTGCGCCCTGCCTGCTAACCATTTACTCACTCATTCTATTTTTCTTTTGCTAATGAACTTGTGTCAAAACTATAATTTCAATTCCCCATACCAGTGGCGGGCCGTCAGGGCCAGCAAGGCCTTCTCTGCTGGCCTAAACATCATCAGAATATATATTTTTTTCTAAATATATTTTCCCACAAATATGTATTCAATGATTCCCCAGAGTAAGAGTTATTCTCTTAATTTCATAGCGTTCCTCTTGGTTGCGCTGCTGCCAGCGCCAGGTTGAGATTTGGAGGGCTGGTCTTTATGTTAGATCTTTTATCCAATCATATTCAGCCATGGTGTGTTGCCAGGGGGCTAAAATCTGCCCTTAGGCCTTCAGAATCAACATTGCGGGCGCTGGTAGCTTCAAGTGAATGGGAATGACAATGTTGTGTCAACCAATCAGCTTTAGAGTTGGCTCCTCTAGGCCTTCTCGAAGGCCCCGGAACCGGCACAGGAGCAGCTAGCAGGCCGAGTGCTGCACGTCTTTTGATTGGATTACCAATATTGAGAGGCGGGGTCTATGGGCAGGTAGATGCAAAACCTCAGAACTAGGAAACTGAATTTGATAAAGGAATTAATTCGCGGACTACAAAGCTGTTTTTTCAACCCACAATGGCGGAAGGAGGAGAAGATGTCGATTTGGTCGAGCATATACTTGAAATCTGCTTTGGCTGCGACAATGCCCTGTTTAGTGAACAAACTAGTGCAAGTGACTTTTTTCTTCTTCTTTTCCTCCGTGACGCGCGCACATTCTACAGCGCGCGAGACGGAGAGCCGAGAGAAATGACATGCTGTTGTGTAGATACGATCAACATCAGACGGCTGTTTAGTTTAATAAATGAACAAAGACGTGCTATAGAGAAAATGACGGGGGCGGGCCAATTTTTTTTAATGTCATGCGATCTACCAATACTACGCCGCGATCGACGTATTGAGCAGCCCTGGTCTAGAGCCATGGCATCATAATGATAGTAATAAGAGGTGGATTAATTCGGGTGGGACTGTGTAGGACCTCACTGAAGGCCCAGGCCCACGGCCCGCCACTGCCCCATACAGTAGTAGTTTTCTATCTTCAGCGTAGGGTATTTAAATGCAGCTCTGCATTTCTACTTGAATAAATTATAAATATAAGCGAAGTAATATCCTTCGATAATTAATAGGCCATGCAGCGTTTACAAGATATTGACATGTGGAACATTTCTTTTAAAAATTGTTAAAGGCTAATTACAGGTCAAGACAGATAACTCATTTTATTTATGTCCTCGGTTTCATCATTTTCTTCAAGTAACAACAGTATCAGCGCTCTGAGTAAAATTAATTGTTTTAGCTTTTCAGAGTGCTTTATATATAGTTTGTGGGTGGATACCACGCTCATGGTGTGCCTGTGTGTGTGTGTGTGTGTGTGTGAGTGTGTGTGTGTTGACAACATTACTTTAACAGTAAGGGTCACGTTCAAGAAAGTCTCAACTTACTATTATTTAATGAAATCATTGTTTTCTTTATGGGCAAATAGTAATTGGGAGAATTGTCATGTTTAATTCTTAAATATATCAGTGAATAGTATAGATAGGTTTGTGTTCGTTATACATGTACATGCCCTGAAAACAGTTTTCTAAATCAGTTTCTTACTCTGAGCGAGACAGATGTAGTTTGACCGTTTGGGAAATATGCTTATTGATATCTAGCACTATCCTGTCTGTCTGCTCAATATGAAGCTTGGACCAGGAGACAGTTAGACTGGAAACAGCTCGCCTGACTGTCCAATGGTACCAACCTATAACACCTCTAAAGTTCATTACTAAAACTTCATAACTTCTTTCTTTAATTTGTAGAAAAACTGGAGAGTAAAAATGACAATTCAACAATATAGAGGTCGGGGGCGGAGCAGTACCTTTTGTTTGTACATATTATACAGACAGGTGTTGTGTTCGGCAGGTGACAGAAGCCGGCTAGTGGTTTCCTCCAGGAAACTGGCTGCTGGCTTTGGCTTTGTGCTTTACAGACATAAGAGTGGTATTGATCTCCGAACATAAAACCTTGGCAAAAAGTGAATTAGCGCATGTTTATTTTCCAAACTTTTGATCTTATTTGGTAATGTATATTTAATTGTATATATTTTTCATTTTCAGGGGCTTTAAAAGCACTAGGTAAAGGTAGAGGGAAATCTTAGTGTAGAAATCATAGTTATTTTGTTCTTACATTTGAATTGCATGATACAAAGAAACATACTACTTGTAATTCTTACCAATTTGTTTATTTTGAACACGATTTCATTCCTACATTAAGGCCGCCTGTTAACCTGCATTCTGAGGAATGTCTGTCTTGTGAAGTCAGATAGAGACTGGATACTAAACCTTCCCAACTGGTGTACACACGGTTCACATGGGCTGAATGAAATGTTGTATATTTTAAGTGATGCTTGAATGCACACTAGACGAGAGGATGCTTGAGTTTAGTTGGGTCTAGGAAGGGTTTAGTTGTAGTTCTTTATGTGTGTCGTAAGGGTTAGTTTTATGTTATGATACCTTGAGTATGTGTGTGAGTGTGTGTTTTGCTGGAGAGTGTTGTGTTTATGTGTTTCAGCAATGGTTCACTGCCACCATGAACCTGCTGGGGACCTGGCTCACTGAACGCATGGAGCAGCAGCTCCACGTCTACCAGCTAAAAATCCTCATCAGGATTACAAAGGTAAGGCTGGACACACCCATCAGGATGATGAATTACCCAGAATTCCTTGTGTCCATGCTTTGCTTATGTATCTCCGTCCTGTTTTAGAAAAAGTACCGGGACTTTCGCCTGCAGGGCGTCCCTGACTCCACCCTTAACAGTAAGATGTACGACACGGTGCGCAACAGGCTGACCCTCGAGGAGGCCACAGCGTCATTGAGGGAAGGAGGCATGCAGGGCATCTCCATGAAGGACAGCGATGAGGAGGATGAAGAGGACTAGAGCCCGTACACTGACGGTCCAACCCTCGCCCCCGACCCCCTTCACCCCGACCCCCTTTCACACTTTTGACTTTAGCCTGGTTACCGATGCATGTACCAACTCAGATAGCCACTCTAGGACCTCTTTGTCAGCTCCAAATGCCTATGAAGGAACTATTAACTATTACAAAATAGTACTTATACTGAGGAAAATCGAAATAAAAATGTAAAAAAATATCCGTGATTGGCAGTTTAGCTGCCATGAGAAAGATAGCAGCTATCTTTGAGTCATTCATTTCTATGTGTTACTAAGCAATATGGAGAACTATTTGTTTGACAATGTTGAGTGAGATTAATAGGTGTGTCCCTGTCCAATGCAAACCTATGTGGCGCTTCTTTGTCGTATTCTACATTCATTAATGGTACATTGTCGTGATGATGAGTGTGTGGACCCTTTTCTTTGTCTTGTCTGTTTTTAAGTGAATGCCAACTGCTTCAAACTGAAAATAAACCTCTGTAATTGTTTACGGCTGTTACAGATACACAGTTGTCTACTCACTGTTTTTAACATCAACAGTAAGTCCAGACCTGCATTTTTATCATGTGTCAATGCTATGTGATCTTATCTCAATTACTAACTAGACACGGCTCAACAGGACTCATGAACTTCAACCAGTTGGTATTCTAGAGATGCAATATTCTCATAGGTCCATTTTGATAACTTGGGAGATTCTATTTTTATTTCAACATAAAAAAAAAAACTTGAAACAGGTTATATTTTAATTGAGTTGCACTTTTACAGAGAAAAGAGCAAATATAATTTTTTTATTAGGAAAAAAAAAAACGTTGGTCCGTCGTTGTTCTGTAATTGTGTAGAATGAGATGTCTGGCATTTGTTTGGGTCTCACTGTTGTTTTGTATATATTATATATAAATATAAAATGCTGTACATTGCATTCTGAGCCATCGCTGCATGCCTGTGGGTTCCCACCCTCCCTAAACGCTTTCTGTTTTCTGTGTGAATTAGCTGGTGGATTCATTCTTGCTTTTGCCTTATGAAAGCCAACAGTTGTAATATGCCAGAGCTGTTGCCTCTAAATAAAAATTACTGTCATGTGCATCTGCTGTCATGTTTACCAGCTGCATGTCCACCTCAGACACACTGAACAGTACATTAAGTGTTGCTTTGGCAGTGGTGGAAGGTAACTTAGGACATTTACTCTCTGTATTTTAGGTACACAGGCTACTTCCTCTTGCAGCCAAGTGTGTCAAGTTTAAACACAGACATATCATAGTCATTGTATAGAATGTCTATAAAAGTAATTTAAATCTCATATGTTAAATCTTGGTATGTCAAAATGTTTTAGATATAGTACAATGAAAAAAGTAATTAAAAAGACAAAGTTCATCATGTTGAAAATAAATCGTTGATTAGTAGGTCGATAAAAGTCATGAAAAAGTGATAGTATAACAATTAAACATAACAATTCATGCTATAGAATATCAAAAACACAAATTCAAAACTCGTATTAAACTGTTGTAAAAGGTGTATCATGTTGAAAAGACGTATGCGTATAGTATGTTGAAAATAATCAATTAAAGGCTTTCTGAAGAAAAGTCATAAAAAGCCAAATTTAATCCTGTCATTTTATATACCAGGTTAAAAAAATGTCATAAAAAGAATACAATATATGTATATTTTAATTGTTAATATTGTATTTTTGTCTTTAGATGTATATATATGTACGTGTATGTATGTAAGTATATATTGTATATATATGTATGTATATATACAGGACTGTCTCAGAAAATTAGAATATTGTGATAAAGTTCTTTATTTTCTGTAATGCAATTAAAAAAACAAAAATGTCATGCATTCTGGATTCATTACAAATCAACTGAAATATTGCAAGCCTTTTATTCTTATAATATTGCTGATTATGGCTTACAGCTTAAGAAAACTCTAAAATCCTATCTCATAAAATTTTAATATTTCCTCAGACCAAGTAAAAAAAAAGATTTATAACAGCTGAGTGTTTGTCAAGGCTCAGGAAACCCTTGCAGGTGTTTCGAGTTAATTAGACAATTCAAGTGATTTGTTTAATACCCTACTAGTATACTTTTTCATGATATTCTAATATTTAGAGATAGGATATTTGAGTTTTCTTAAGCTGTAAGCCATAATCAGCAATATTATAAGAATAAAAGGCTTGCAATATTTCAGTTGATTTGTAATTAATCCAGAATGCATGACATTTTTGTTTTTTTAATTGCATTACAGAAAATAAAGAACTTCATCACAATATTCTAATTTTCTGAGACAGTCCTGTACATGTATAATTTTGCCCTGTTTTTTGTATTTATTTTTTACATTTATGTCTGACATTTTTGTCTTTGTTTTATGGTAGTATATCTAAAATAATAAAACAATTTAAGTAAAAACATCTTAAAAAAGAAATAATATAGTATTTTGGAAAATAGTCATAAAAAGGTTATAACACTCAAATGTCATAGGTTGGTATTTCTGAAAACATCATTGAAATAGTCAAAGAAGAAAGTCTTGAAAAAGACAGAGAATTCTATATAAAAGCGTTAGTATATCATGTCGAAAAAAGTAACATAACAAAGACATGAATAATGTCGCAGGATAGTATGCCACACAACTGCAACCACCATGGCATTTAGAATGATATGAATTAAAACATAAATAAATGTAATATAGTATTAGCCATAAAAATGAATTATGTATGTTGAATATTTATTATAACAAGCCATTAATTTATGAACAATGTAAACTATGAAATCATTGGAATACATACATTATGTCATACAAATAATCTATACTAAATGTCATAAATTATTTCATAAATTAGTTTGCAAAAAAGTCACCTTATATTATACTGTAAAATGATAACATATATCGTTGTATAATAAACTATGAATGTCTCAAAACATTTTCTATTTATAATTTGATATTTTTATGTTGCCGGGAGGGACCTCTGGAAAACCCTCCCAAGCCTGTTGCCACCACAAGCTTGCACCGGATAAGTGGAAGCTATATTATGCCATAAATATTTTAAATAATCATATTTTATTTAATAAACTATAGTATGTCATAAAAAATGTCAAAGTCATAGTCCAGTATATATAAATCTGTTTAAATTAATAAAAAGTGGTTAGTATTTTTTAAAGTGAAATGTTTAGGTTTTAATATTAAAAGAGATACATATTTGAAATGTTGAGCTCTCTAGTTTAATAGTTAGAACAAATTATATATGTAATATTTTGCCAAATATAAACTTGATACAATTATTTTGCAATTGTTAATATATTAACATAAAAGGGCACTTTACTTAGTTTCTAAAAAATGCTCTACAATGTTGTTACCTTCGCATTGAAAATGCCGGAAGGTTATGTTTTGATCGCCGTGTATTTATTTATATGAGTGTTATTCGCAAAACTCAAAAAGTATTGAACCGAATCGCATGAAATTTGGTGGGATGATTGTTTATTATCCGGGGACCAGTTGATTAGATTTTGGGATCGATCGGGTCAAAGGTCAAGGTCAAAGGTCATGAACAGGTCAAATCTTCTTGAATCACATGGAATTTGGTGGGATGATTGGTTATTATCCGGGGACCATTTGATTAGATTTTGGGATCAATCGGGTCAAAGGTCAAGGTCATGGAAAGGTCAAAATCTTTTTTTTAACCATAGCACGATACATTTTTGTCCAATTGGCATGCGACTAATGCCAACATGTTCATAATTCAATGCCCAATCTTGTGATATGCGAAGGTATGCGCTCTACCGAGTGCCCGTTCTAGTTTATTAATGTGCTTACCTATAGCTTTGCCAGCATATATTACCTCGTGAAAGTATATTTATTTAAAAAAGGTTCCTTGTGAAATTTCTGCACTTTCAACTTTTTTCATCACTTTTACTGTATACATTTTTTTTTTCCCGACCATCATCACCCCCTCCCCCCCACCTTTGAAATCAGAATTTTGACCCAGAGTTAAACAAACCTACAGTATAAACTCTTCATAAGTATTTTAAGTGCATGCTGTTGCTGTACTTTGTATGCAAGGGACTTGGATTCTGCTCCTACCACCACTTTGTCGGCTGCATGAACATGTTGCAGATTTGCTTTTCATCAGTGAAAACTCCTCCACCAGTAGTTCCATGTAATACAGATGCTGTGCACCCAAACCCAAACTTTATTTCATGAATAGCAATACAGTTTATCTATTAAATAACACTATAATATGGTATATGACAACATCATAGAATATATGGCTATGATAGTATCATATAAACATGTGATATGGATAAAACCATTTTATTTTTTTATTTAAGTTACAAAATAGACTTCACTACCAACCTGGCAGAAATGCACTGAGGCGAACACACTGGACCCCTGGACCATTGAGGACATGTCAGGAGATGTCTTATTTAAATATCAGCATGGACCTCAGAGGGGCAGGTATGACTGGGGAATCTGCCGTAAGGATTTGGTTAGCAAAATTCCCAAAAAGTACAATCTTTTACAGGGCCACTATACAAACCAAATATTTGTATGAAAATATAAACTTCTATGATCACAAAGATTACATTAAAGTCGAAGATAATTGTTTTTTGAAGCAATAGTGTGCAACCACAGTACTCCACGAGCATAGAAATATCAAACAGAAAGGACGTTGGAATTCATTTTGTTGCAGAGCTAAGTGATCAGCAATCTGGACTTTTGTCTCCAAATGTTGGAGATGTTTTACTGACATTAGCAAACTCCCCTTTGTCAGAGAAGTGTTTATTTATTTATTTTTTATACCAGTGAGTACATCACAGAGTATCAGGATACACATAAATCAATCAAGAGAGAGGGATGTTCAGGGTTGAAAAGGGTATGTAATTAATAGTCACAAAATGGGGCCGAGACAGAATATCAGCCCAAATAAAATATATTTTACAGTCTGAATTTTTTAATCTTGTACTCTGGTTATTTACTGCGAGGTGAGGAACAGAAACATGCTTAACTCTTGTTCAGTTCACACCTCTGACAGCGGTAATATGCACTGGAAGAGTTAACCATCTTCATTTTAAATTCTAGTTGATTAAATAGATCTCAAGACAAAACCACTTACATGTCGCAAACTAGAACCACATCTTTGGTTACAAATCAAGCATCAACCCCCCCTCCCCCTCCCCCCAAACAAGAAACCACAGTGCCTATTAAAAAGTATTCACTTTTTTATGTTTTATGTATTTCTAACTTTGAGTCACAGTGGATGTGATTAGGATATCTTTACTCTACACTGATCAAAATAAAACGCTGCAAACTAAGTAAGACTTGTAAAAAATCATAAAACAATTGATTTCAGAAATATTACTATATTAAAAGTGGAATGGAGTGTGTAACTGTGTGTAATCCAGCCATAAATTCAATGTCCTGGCCAAAAATGCACCACGAAAACAAACAAATCTAAGTTTACTGAAGAGTACTAAACTGGGGAGGGACATAAGAACGTTTCCAAGGCACTGGATATCCCTAATAAGATTATAAAAATGAAAGGAGTATGGCATAGTTCTAGAAATCTGCCTTAAAATCTCAGTGTTTTAAGAAGAAGGGCAACAAGTGAGACCCTAAAGAGGTCCCACGAGAGGAGTGTATCATCCTCTGGCCTGGTGAGGACGCTTCTCTCCAACAGCCAGTCAAATATAAAGCAATCTAGCAGTTCTCCATGTCGGAGAACTGCAAGATTACATTTTTCATCAAACCAATAACTCCAAATATGAAGCCACAGCTACATAGGAATGTCTTAACCCTTGTGTTGCCTTCGGGTCATTTTGACCCGATTCAATATTTAACCCTCCTGTCGCCTTCGGGTCAATTTGACCCGATACAATGTTTAATGTCGGTGTTCTTTCGGGAGTCAACAAACAAACATAAAGTACCTCACACTTAAACTTGGAAAACAATATTAATTCTAATAATTTTCTGGAGATTTTAATAGCTGGGGTCGTATTGACCTCAAGGGTAAAATATGTTAGGAAATATAAAGGTAACAGGAGGGTTAAACATTGAATCGGGTCATATTGACCCGAAGGCGACAGGAGGGTGAAACATTGAATCGGGTCAAATTGACCCGAAGGCAACACAAGGGTTAAAAGACATAATGATAATGCCATGGAGACATCTAGTCTGAAGACCTCAGTTAGGTCTCGAATGAGTGACAGGACATGACACTTTGCTGTTCACTCAGACCCATGTGGAAAATGTGATAAACTGCATACATTTTCAAATCCAGAAAGCTATTCAAAAGAATTATCAGAATTTCATCCACTGCAATTTAATGTTGTGAAACTCTAAAACATGGGAGTTTGTGTCAGGTGAATACTTTTTGTCGACATTGTACTGTGTCAATACGGATACCCACTACACATGTTAACAGTTGAGCTTTGACAGTTGAGGTTTAAGAAGCTGGAAAAAATCATGACAATCTCATAAAACATGAATTTATGCCCTGCTATTGGACAAAAAGGCAAGAGCACTAAAAAAAAAAAACATTGGTTGGCTGCTCAGGAGATATATAACAATGTAACAATATAAATCCCTGTAAAAAGAAATTCATGTTCACATAAAATCTTGTGACACACTTTAACATTGTACAAGACATCAGTGAAATATTTGGACAATATATGAATATTAAGAAGGTAAAAGTCTCTTAGGATGTGATAGAGAGCTTAAACCGGGTGGAGCCGAGCCTCAAAACAGTTTGTTTTATTGAGGGAACAAAGTGACAAAAATGCGTGCTGGGCACCTTTGTCATGTGATGTTTTTGTTTTGAGAAATTACTGGAAGTGGATCACTTCAACTCATCCTGGTCTTCATGCTTCAGGTTTGTCTCAATGCGGTCCAAAGATGTCGGTTGTGTCGTGATGCCACGATTCACTTGTGAAGCGTCTTCGCTCGCTGGACAGAGGCAGTAACACTGATAGTATAGTGCAAACTGGACACAGCTGCTTTTTCTTCACGTCAACTTAAACAGGTGCAAACGCTCAGCAGGATAACATTTAAAACAAGAAATAAATGACAAAAACATAAATATCAAAAACTTGTATCAGTATAAAAAGTAATAAGGTTATTCATTTAATCAATAGTCTGGCAAAAAAAGGCCTCAGAAAAGTTCTCTGGTTTTTACAAATTAAGTGCCGGTGAGAACTTCCTCAGACGAGCGACTCCATGCTCTCGGCGGGGTCCGACTCGTCTGCAACCACCACCGCCCCGCTAGTGTCCATGGGGCTCAGGCAGCACTCTCTGTTACTGACCAGGCTGAGCATGGCTTTGTAAAGGTACTGGTACTGTTCCTGTGCACAAGAACACACAAACACACACACACACACACGAGAGAGGTTTACATTACAGATCACATCCTGGAACAGAACAGATTGTGACATTCATTTCTGCGTTAATCAACATTGAATGAAATGACTGACATGAAGGTCGTGATCGACCCAACTCTCCACGTCTCTGGAACATCTGGGTCTCTTTTAGCTCATTGTTTTTTTATTTTAACACAAAGTTGATATATTATCACCTAATGGACATGAACTTACAATATCAGTGAAGACTCCCGGCCTCATGAGATTGATCATCTTAGCCACTTGATAGATGTCGACGACCCCTTCGTTCTCCAGCTGCTGGGACAGGGTGCTGAGGGCACACAGCATGCCTGCTGACACAGCTCCATACCTGTGTGCACATGTTCAAATGCAGCTCTGTGTGTCTTCCTGTTCAGTTTTTCTTAAACATTGTTACATCACACCTACTACATCCGTAGTTTCACAGCATCACCAATGACAATGTGTTCGGCTGTTTTCCTTGTGTGTGGTTCCTCTGTCACAAACAAGTAATTGTGGATAAAACAAACCACAGTATATGCAAAGGTATAATGTGCTCAGTAAGTAGCTACTTCCACACAGATTGTTAGTGATTAGCTTCCCATCACATTAGCATCTGGTGTAGGTGGGGGAGACCGTAGGAGCGGCCCGTTATTCAGTCTGCGGCAACTTCAGACACTGCTCTGGGTAAATGAGGGATGACGTGTGATTGATTATTAGAGCCTTCACTGTTGGAGACTTGTCCATTAGCTGATGCTTTCAGTAACAGCAGCTGATGTGCTGAAGGCACAGAGGTCTGCAGGAAACACATCAGCTGGGAACATTCGCGGAAACTGTTATGGTTGCCTGGTTTCTCAGAGACGTCAGATTGACACTTCTGACTATCTTGGTAGATGCCTGTGGATTCTCAGTGCTGGCCGACACCAGAGGACTCTCACACCTGATGCAATGCACTTCACATTTTGGGGCTTGTTTTCCATCCGCCTAGTGCAAGCACTAAAGTATGACATGGACAAATCAAAGGTAATTAAAGGTCTCAGGATTCTATTACCACTTCAGAGTCCTTAAAATACATCACAACAATAAGAAGTAGAGAGCATCTAGCGATGAGAACACAGCAGGGCTATAAAGTGGGGAGGCCAATGGCCCCTTCCCCAATTTCTGACCCCCCCTACCTCCAGCACCCTTACTCAAACCACACCCATCTTCTAATTCAACCTTCATTTTGATCTCAACTACACACTGGCACGATCATTTCAGTAAAACATTTTTTTGGTTGTTGAACATGTTCCAAACATGATTCTGATAACAACTCTCTCAGTGGGAAGTGCTGCAATCGAATAAGAGTCCAGCATGCATCTATTGCATTGACAAAACTAGACAACACCTCGACTCACAAGGATAAAACAATGACAGCTGGTAAGCACCAACAGTGTGTGGAACAAACAAATAGATTCAATTCACAGAGTCCTGGACCAGTCTATGACTAGATCTCTGGTACCAGTAGACTTTCCCTGTGGTGACAGAGAACAACATGGCGATAAACACTTACTCATCATGCACAATGGTGGGGCCATCTCGAGTCATGGCCTCCTCCTTGATGACACTGATGAGCTCAAAGGTGCTGCTGAGAGGAGCATCGGGGTTGGGCCATTTAGGGCACTGAAAATGTCTCACCTCCAGAACGTAGTCGTCCTGTGACACAGAGGAACCGGGCTGTCACTCATACACACGTGACATGACATTGCGATCAAAACACCTGGAATGGCCAAGAACACCTGACCTGTGACGCTTCGTGTCACAACAATCTACATACGGCTGTGAGGAAGGAGAGGAGAGGAGAAGGAGAGCTCCCGGTACCTGTGTGGCCTCCAGGATGAAGTCGTGGATGATGATCTGCTCCTCGTTGGAGAGGCACAGTCGGTCCTTACTGATGAGCGTGACAGTAAAGGCGATGCAGTTCATGGCCTCCTCCCGACTCGGCCAATAGACAAATTCATCCTCAGCCTGCAAAGAAACAGAGTCGGTTGCAGGTACCTTCATTCATCAATGATAGAGCTGATTCTGTGTTTCACTGCTTTAGCTGTCATTATGCTTTTCATCCGTTTGTAAATTACATTACAGTTTTGCCCTAATTTAGACAATCTAGATCTAATGGGCAAATAAAACCAACAAATAAAGATGACCAGTCCATTGTAACTTACCAAGCCCTGGTTATCAGCCAACATGACAATAATTTGAGCGTTATGGTCCCAAATCATCCTCCAGAAGTCTGTGGTGGTGTGGGGCAAAGGATGCTGGGTAACGATGAACTCATTACTCCTGAAGTAACCCTGAGGTGACAGATGTGAGCTGTTAGTATTTCTAAAGCTCGGAGCATTCGCACTGATGGATTACTGTAAAGGCTGACGGACTTAACTGATCATTTTCTAAGACATTTTCATCAATATTTGTAAGACCTGACAATACAGATCTTCAATGAAAATACTAAAGTGAGCGAGTATGATGAAGCTGGACTATTACACTGTACCATGACGTAGGACGCATTAATGTAATCTGTTCCTTTCATTCCAGGCAGAGTGGTGAGTCCGACCCTTGCTCGCTCCGCTGAAGAGAGATAGAAAAGGAAAAAAACACATTAAATCACAAACCCAGGCCTCTACGGTATCACACTGGCTGATAATGCAGACATTCATTACCAGTCCTCACTGTTGCTATAGCAACAACTAAGTCCTTTTCCCTGTCGGGGCGCAGAGAACGCATAGAAAGATTAACTTATAGGATTATGGAAATAGATTGTAAATTTGGAACTAGGATTGTCTTTAATAATTTACAGAGTGAAAAAACAGGAACATGTAAAACTACTACACTAGGAAATACCATAAATGTCTTATTTTCTTACATTTCTAAAGTGAAAGAAAAGAAGCCAACACAGAAAATATTCTATTGGTAGATAAGCTTTCAATGGTGTCCAAATGTTATCTTTTAAATTTTAAATTATTGTTGCTCTATCACTCTTTTCAGGACAGCAGCCCCAAAAACGTTCTACGTAAACTCATTCCAAGCGGCCCTCTGGACATGAAAGCAGACTCCCGCAGCTTTACATGACCTCGGTTCTCCAAAACCTCGGCTCTACAGCGCCGTGGTAAAAGATAAGATACTCACAGGGAACCACTGAGGAATTGCGGTTCTTCTCCTTGTTGCAGTCTTTGTGGGCACTAAAGCACTCCACAAAGCGTGAGTTGCACTGAGTCAACAGCTGGTGAGACAGGAAGCAAAGACCAGAAGATCACTAAATCGGATTTAAGTCCTGAGAGTCACTGAACATGAGAATCATAAATTACAATGTTGCGCAACCGCCAGGATTAAGTCTTTCACATTAATGCATGTGATGTTCAGCAGGAAGTGACAGTACAACATTATTATTTGTTCTCCACTCCTGATCATTCATCACGCTTTGCAAAAGGCAGCAGAGGGGCGACAGACATCACTTTCATTTTTATATTCTTTAATACAGCCCACATCAGAGACGCTTTCAATCTATTCCCGTCTCAAACTGGAACGCCACCGTGCGCGATGCGAACGAGCTTCAGATCCCGAGACAGCCTTGATTTCAGCTGGCGGTGGCGACGCTGCAGACGGTGACAGCTCATCTTCACGAAGCAGTGAGACTCCCAGAAGATTTACTCACCCTGAACTGCTTCTCCAGCAGCGTGCGGCCTGTCGAGTTGGGCGTGAGGATGCTGTTGACATAACTATGCAGCTGCCAAGCGGGCACCTCCGTCTCTCTGCTCACGATGGCCTCCATCAGAGCATCGTGGATGAAAACATACTGCTCCTGAGGGGAGACGGATGATATTGAGACGGAATGGGTTTGAAATACATAATGAAACACATCATGTCAATAATAATACAAAATATATATATATATAATCCTTTAAAATAAAATGTCTTTTACTTCCTTTAAAGAAATGGTACCGGTGAAATGTGTTTGTTGCTGTAATACTCATTTTGGCCACAAGAGACTGGAATGCATCAATAAACCTAAATGGGAATACAATAATATTTTCTTCTCGGTGAGTTCTCATTTCCCCATGCACTCTAAACTCTAGGTACATATATTAAGTTATGCAAGTTATATTAATTCTTCTTCTTATCACAATTCTTTTTTTCAAAGATGGAAGAAAAGTTCATTGGAAAACGTATCCTGACTAACCTGACAAACTATCCTGAAAAACCTTTAATTAAGTTATAAACACAAGAAGGAAAACTATTTAGATCAGACTTTAAATGGATGTTTTATGTATCAGCATTACTTAAATATTGAGGCTGGTAAAATGGATGGGGCTCATTTTCGTTACTTTATATACTGTTATGTAGCTAAATCTATAATAATCACTCAGGAGTTCATTATATTTGGTATTCATAATGTGAACCTGAAAATTAACAAGTAACTCAACCAAACTTTTGGATTAATACAGTTTGAAAGTTGGAAGGCTATTTGAAACAGAGCTGCCTGCGGACGGACCCTGATAGTGAGTGTAGGAGGACACAGAAATAATGTCAGTTTTAGAACCAGATACAGCACCGTGCCCTGAGGACAGTCAGTGTCGACATTTGTCTATATTGTGCCGAGTGTAAAAAAGTTTCTGATGTGTCTTCCAATTAAACTGAAGTAAGTGTGACATAAACCTCAGCCTACAGTATCAAACTGAACAACTTTCATAACTCATGAACAAATGTAAAAAAAGGAATTTTCACAACCTAAGGGATGATTCAGATGTTCTTACCTCAGTCTGAACTAGGTAGTTGCGTTGTGTGCGGATATGTTTGAGAAAATCCAGGACGCTGACTGTGCTTTTGTCCTTGATCTGTTGTAGCATGCTGTCAATGACGATGTATGTTCCTGTGCGCCCAACCCCTGCACTGAGGAGCAGAGCATAGAGCAATATGAGCACAATGGCAGCCTCATAAAGGGAGACGTTAACGACGCGGCTCCAGCACTCATGAGGAACATTCATTTAGCACAGGAGCCTGGCAATACGGTAAGTAGCGTACCTGCAGTGCACCAGGACAGGGCCCATGTCTGCAGCGCGGGCGGCTGATGAGCGGTTGATAAAGGTGAGGACGGGGAGGGTGTACTCCGGTACTCCCATATCAGGCCACTGCGTGTAGTGGTACTGGATAACGATGCGCTCATTTAGCTTCCCCTTTGGGTTCCCCTTCTGACCCTGAGGCGAGAGGAGATGTGAGACCATGGCGAGTGTACAATGCAGACTATTCATTCTCTGTACATCATGGAAGGTAAAATCATATCAACATACGTTGTTTTACATAGTGACATACCACACACATATAATAATATACCCTTAATTACAAAATGGGTTGTTTAACCAGTATGTCTGAACATGTATATACAAAAAACAAAACCATCCCTGTAAATGGTTAAAGTTAAATATATTGCTTGGCCCTTACCACAGTTATTTTAGGAAGCTAAGCTGCACCCTGTGATACAACAGAGACTTCCTGTTTATTCAGTTGATTGCTCTGATGTTCCATAGCAAACTATTTATAAATTACTAAAGTCTTTAGTAGCTAAGACATTCATACATCTACATGGTGCAACCCAATTCAGTAAATTACTAGTTTGAATTTAACCTAAAAATGACTTTACACACACACTTAGAAACAAATACCCGATTAAATATGTGAGTCTGACTTTTAGTTACCTTTTTAACTTTAGTGTTCCTTATAAGGAAACGCCGCAGTGTGTAGCAGGCGTGCACTTTGGTGCATTTCGGGGTCACCACAATGTTTCCATACTGCTCGTTGTTCTCTGTTGGCCAATACTGGTCACATTTCCTCTGAAGGACACAGCAAACACAATACATGTATACAAAATACAGCAAGGGGTTTGTTTTGTATTTTTACTCCTGAAAATGACATTAAAGTGAACTTACTCTCCCTTTCTCCACCAGGTTTGTGATCATGATGATGATTCCTGTGTTCTGCTCCCACACCATCCTCCAAAAGTCCTCAAATGTGGACTTGAGAGGTCCCTGAGCAGCGATATAAGCTCTGGGCCGGTTGTAGCCCTGAAAAAGGAGAGTGGTGGAATATATTTACCGGTAAGATGCAATCAATAGTCCACAACCACTGATACCTACTGTTAATAGGACTGGTTTACTGACACAGGTAGGTCATGCAATCTACTCCTTCAGCTGACAGAAATTGTACATATTTATACATTAATCAATATTCCTAAAACAGATACACAATTGTTATTGCTCTGTCTGTTGCTGATATTATGTTGATACCCAAATCAATATTCTATAAAACAAAGTCAGCATTTATAAACTGTTTAGCCTATGACACAAGACAGGACCATGCAGATGAATTTCACAACCTTTCCAACACAAAAAAATATATATATATATAGAAAACTAGTCACTAACATCCACGTAGTTGGCATTGATATAATCCGAATGTTTGGCATCTTTCCCCGCTAGAGCTCGTAATTTCACCCTGCTGTGGTCATCTGGTGAGATAATTAATAGATTTTTTGTGGATTACTTAAAGAATGAAAACATGTTATGAACAGATTATTGGATTGTGCTGCAGTTGACATAGTCAGACTGTACAGCTTACTCACAGGCCACAATGTTGATGTATCGGTTTTTGTGCTTGTTGTCGGGATGATTCGAGTGTTCTGCCGTGATTTTCAGGTCTGCTGTGGAGCGTTGGACCTCCTGGAGAGACAAAACATGCACAGGTGGATTTTATTAAACAAGTAGAAAAGATGTAATGGATTTACCCTCGCTAACTGTTCCTGTGATTTTATAGAAACCAAGTAAAACTTCTCAGATTTCTATTTTCTTCTATTTTTCTTCAACGGTAAATGTTTCTTCTTGCAAATGTGCTTCCTCCATAAGGAGCTCAGGATTAACTGCAAAGCAGAACCACTGGCAGGGATTCAGTGTCTCGGTCAAGGACACTTCAGAGGAGCAGATGCTTTCTGCCACTGGGCCTTGAACTCAGGCCTCCAGTGATACAGCCCTCATCTCCTCTTCTTCACAACACCACACTTCTCCAATCCACGCCTAAAATCCATTTTCCAACACAGCTTCATTGTGATGCATTTGAAAATTATGCACACGGGCTTCACATCAAATGACCCCAATTAGAAAGAATCCTCTGGGGGCAAAACGTTTGCCTTGTTTCTTAACCTGGTTCACAGAGAATGTGTTCCCATCCAGTCAACCAGCAGACAGACCCTCTCTAATTAACCCCCGTCTCTCTTTGATCTTTCTCTCTGTCTCTTTCACAACCATCTGCTCAACAGTAGTAACCCCCCACACAAACACATGCATACAATAATCTCTACCCAGTTTTTAGAACGAGGCCCACTTGCAGCCACTGTGTTCACAGTAGAGGGGAGATGAACAGTGCTGAATAATCAATCAGGACTCATGGAACCACAGGAAAAAAGACACTTTGTTTTTCTGCAATTGGATGGTGCTTTCACACCAAACATGTTTGGTCCCGCTCAAACCGATATGTGCACTTGCCTGTTCGGTTCGTTAATGGTCCAATGTGTAGGATTTAGGGGTTTCTGGTCTAGACTGAGAATTGTTGTGCTTTGTTATTGACCGCCATGTTTCTACAGTAGCCCAGAACAGACAAACCCAACGCTCGCTCGATGCTACTAACATCAGACACACTGGGCCTTGGAGGCTGGTGCGAAAGCTGTAATTGGAATTTTAGACCAAAGAACCAGAGCAAGATCATCTGAAAAGGAGATTATTGTTAGTTTATCTCCAAACAGAGGCTTTGGTGAGGTTTATTTGTGGTGTGAAAGCAGAACAGAACAAGCATTGGATTTTACTGGTCGATCATTGTGGAGAGTTCATTTTAAATCATTAAAAAGATAAACGTTAATAAATTCATCTGCCGTTTGTGAACGGTCAATTAAACAATCCAGCCACTAACAATTGAGTGAAATGCATGAGATGTAAAAAAACAGCAACACTATTCATGACAATGCTCATTATCATTTATTACTTTATGAGCTCTTTAAGACACTCAATGACATAAATAAGCACATATGTTACAGTTAAAGTGCTGCGTGACTTAATAAACTGCCTATTTCTTTTGCTGATTACGGACCAGCTTTGCCAAACTCCAATGTAAAACCACCATTAGTTATAAAACAAATATTGCAAACAATGCATCAAAACAGATATTTATTGACGTGGAGTTAAACATGTACCTCAAAATCCTCAGAAAATCCTTGCAGGTTGTTCTTGTAGAGCTCCATGATGTGTTTAATAAACTGCTTAACGGGGATGGCGTCCATGTCGTCTGCAGGACAAACAGAACAGTTAGCAGTGTGTCCGTTACTGTGTGTGTGGTTATACAATACATGGTAACCATAGTGATTTATCTTTTATTTTGTATTATTATTATAATGCACACAGGCACAAATGTAAAAAAATAAATAAAATAACGAATATACATTTTGAGCATTTATAGGCGGGAGCATCTGTTTCGTCCGAGTCAAATCAGCCCCAAATCACACATGAGGAATCTTTGACACGGCTGGTCACCATCGCATTGGGGCAATAGGTCAGAGGACCCAGCTGTCATTGCTGCTGATACTCGCACATGTCTTAACTACTACACCCTCGCAACTGGGGCTTTTAGGGATCTCACTTGGCCCAGTGGTTACAGCGTAAAAGTGAATTCTGGATTGTTAATCTGTTCATTTATCAAAATGTCTTCCTCTCTATTAGTGTTAAAAGCCACTTATCAGTCTAATCAGTTCATCTGGAGGGTTCTGGTTGAAATGTGGCTTTAGGGGCTAGAAATTAAAATGAAGTAAGGATGATTAGGCCTTACATTGTGTCTGTACAGAGGTATGTTCACATGTATTCTTGCATGTCCCATAGTATTATGTGCAACTCAAAGGCTTTTAACCGCAAACACATCCTGTCATCTTGCACTTAGATATCAACAAATATCCATAAAGATAAGTGATCTCAATGTTGAGCCTGTGAAGCCACTGTTCTATGAAATTCATTTTCTTGCACATTTTCAATTCCAATCAAGCACATGGTCATTCATGCAGAATATACGTGCTGTAAGACAACTGCCATTGTTTCTTTGGAGCAAAGCAGAAAGAAAGAAAAGGGGAAAACTAAAGAAAGGCACAAAGAATGAAAAAGACAAGCAATAAAAGCCTAATGAATTTGGAGTCAATACTGGCATCAGCTGAGCTCTTTAACTGTGATATCACAGCCTTGAAATGTCCCAGAGCTGTGAAAGTCGTAAGGTCGGATATTGACTAGCTGCCACTCCGCCGCTGCCCGGGACATTAAAGGCAACACAAGGCCAGTTATACAATTCCTACAGAGGTGCTCTCAGAGTCACGTAGACTGGCAGAAACTGCGCAAATGCAGACATCAAGGTAATAGAGAAAACCCTTTGAAGAGCGTTCATGGTGGTTTGTGGAAATGTCTTTTAGCATTCATCAATTATATTCAAGTAAATCAAGATCACTTTGACATGTTTTTGATTTAATTTCAGTCTTCAAAATCACAAATAATACTATGAATATTAGTTTGTCCATGTACACCTATAGTCCTGTCAAATGCAACTTACTTTAATTAAGCTGACTATCTCAAATGTGTATCTACTAATTTATGCTCCCCATTTCATCTGCTTATTTATTTCAATCGCTTTTTTCGTATTACTTTTATCTAGCTATTTTAAAAATCTCGTTCCATTTCTTTCAATAAACTTGTTTTACTATTTAACCATCAGCTATCTATATTGGCCATTCATTGGATCTATTTATTACCTTACATTAGCAAACTATTTCAACTTTGCTTGTTTGTTCACTTTTAAATATTCTTAAACAATGTGCTCTGGTATTGTAGTATTCACATAAGGATGCATTTTTATGTATTCCAATTGTAATTTATATTTGTTATAATTTCTTGAGCTATTCCATTATCTGTAAAGTAGTGCAGTATACCCCCTGGAGTACACAAGTACCACACATGTACCTGATAATGTAAGTGTCATTAATTGGGAATCGGTGATCAAGAAACTGAATATGATGAAAGAAATACGACTTACCTGGTATAGGGATGATTGGTATATTCTCATTGGCCACCACCCGTGGAGAGCTGCTTTCCTCCACATAGAAGTGAGCCGTCTGGAAAAACCTCCTACAGGGACACAGAGAGAAGAACACTTATATGCCACAGTGAAGTCTACCAGGGAGTCGTTATCACATTGTACTCAGAGCCGGTCTGTCAACAACATCATCTACAAGTAGAATATTGTAGAATGACACGGTGGGGAGCGACAGAACACCGCTAATGAAAACCCCAGAGTGAGAGGGAGACAGCTGAAACAGTCTTACGGGGGAAAGGTAAACAACTCACAGAGCAGCGGCATATTTAGCTCTCTACTCCAACTGAAGGCAACTTATCCAAACACAGATTCTCTTTTCAGGTCAACATATACTTCTTTCAAAATAATCCCACTCCACTTGAGGACAGCAAAATCAAAGTCAATTTTCGGGATAACATGTGCGTGTCTGCTGCCAGTAGATGCTGCTCAATACGCCAAAGTTCAAATTAAAACTTGCATTTGGAAAATATCATGATTGAGACGAGGTGAAACATTTAACATGTGTTACTTATCCACAAGGATAACACATGTGTGTGTGCAGCTTCTTGCATAATTCCAATTTTACACAGTTCACGATTCAAAATTCACAGACTGAAAAGAGAGAAATTGTGAAAGAAAATGTGGCTAAACATTCCACATTGAAGATGTCCTCCCTCAATTAAAAAAAACAATAACACTTTAATAAGCATCAAGATGTTGTCTAAATAAAATAAATAAATAAAAACAAAATAATGCCATATAATGTCATTGATTCAATTTTAAGGTCCTGAGCTTGCACAGCCTTCACTCATTATTCACAGTGTATACGAATGAATGGATACAACCTGGTTAGTTGCAACCCAGTGCTAACATTCCCAGGTTTAATCCTACCTGTACTTGATGCAGAGGAGAGAGCAGAGGCTTGTCATTCTTCAAGTGAGATAAAGCAAAGCATAGAGAGAAAAATAAAAAATGGCTGAACTGTATTTAAAAGATATAGAAAGAGAGAGAAATAGAGAAAGACTGAAAGGAGAGGGTGAAAAACAAAAAGGGATGGGAAACCCCCCCTCTGGCTTGCGTCACAGCCTCCCAATCCAATGGCCCCCAATCCAATGGCAGATGTGGTGCGGCTAACTAGACAGCATCGTCGACACCCCCTCTCTGGTTCTCTCCCATGATTTCAAAAGAACATTTTGCTTTTGGTTGAATGCGACTGGGATGAAATAGGCTTTCTGCATGGATGTCAGTGGAGAGGTGCATCCCATTAAACAATGGTGTTAGCAGCAATGAGTCACTAACACAAACTGGGATATTTTTTTCTCAGATGAACATCTGCTGGTTTTCAACAAACACCTCGAGCCTATGAGGCGTCCAGATGCGCACTGTAAGCAATTAATTCCATTGTAGACTAACTGTGAAAATGAACAAGCTAAAAAAAGGACAAAGCAATTAATCTTCAAAAGACGCACAACTGATCACACTTTAAATACCATATTCAAATGAGATGGACTGTGATAATAAAGTTGCTAATGACCAAAACATCTGTGAGCAGAGAAACACATTGGCTATAATAGCTGCGCTGTCACCAAGAGAGACTAGACGGAGCTTGAAGAGTGAAGCGAGTGCGAATGGCTTCATTTCATCTTTCATCATGGTCTTTTCCCCAGAGGAAGCAGCCATTGTCTGTGAACTGTCAAGAGTTGTCACAGTAACAGCTTCGATAGCCATTTCTAATCTCAAAGCTGCCCCTGCTCTTCTACTCAAATCCTACAACTCCCAGTAATCCATCCACAGACTGAAGCTGCTACAGCCGTCTTGCTTTCAACGGCCTCTTTTTGAACACCTCTATGGAGCTGATAATCAGGCTGTTATTTATACCATGCTCCTATGTTATCTGACACCACATTAAGCCACAGTAAGGTTTTGTTGGCCCATATATTTGCTGCAGTGAACTCACACTTAGAAAAATGTCATGGGAGAAATAATTTATGAAATGCAACTAACACATTTCAAGTATGAATAAATCCCAGGCTGTAAATAAAGAAAATGCTACCAAACCAGAAACAGACCTTTTGCAGACAGTAAATATGCGAGGGACCAGCTGAGGATATGGTCCGTGGTGATATTTGTAATTTATTACCCATCCCACATGTGCCAATGGCCTGTGTAATTACAGGGGCTCCAATAGCATTGCTGGAAATTAGCCCAGCAGATGAAGACACACCTGGGACCCCTGCTGGCTCTGCCGGGCCTCCGGGTCTCATGACCCTCACCCAGGTGGGTGATGGGCCTGATGTATAACACCAAGGAATGAAAGCAGTCTCGCTACCAGACTGTGTGAGATTGGCGCACACTCATGCATGCAGATGCATAAAACAGACGCATCCAAACTAGACGGGTCTGAATGTGGAGCAGACTGACTGGAAAATTCAGAAATGCATGTAGGCTTGTTGTCAGTTACCCTGAAATGTGATATTTATGAGACAAGTCAGTGTGAGTGAGGGGCAGCTATTTTTTCATATTACTGAGGGAGACATCAGGCACAATGTATGGTTTCTATTATTATTGCTTATTGGTCTCTTCATCTTCTCTCCATTTTTGTCAATCATTTGTAAAGCACTTGCTATATGAATACAACTTGATAGATTTGACTGTTTTACCAAACTTTAAGACCTACAATGTCCCATCTGGAATGACATTTGGTAAACTGAACTCACCTCCAGTAGACCATCACAGTCAGCAGCATTATGAGGCAGAGCAGAGTGAGAGCAGACACCACAACCAAGGGGACGATCCACACCATCCTGCCGATCCCCGGGTGAGGGGTTCGGGTCACGTTGGACAAAATGGTTCTGTCTGGAATGTAACACGGGCACATAAATACATGTTTAGAAATATGCTACTGAATTACACCAGCTCATTTGCCAACTTTAAAGTGCATATGTGCAGGATTTTTATCAGCGGAGAGGAGGGGTGTATGAGCATGTGTGCTAAAGTGTGTTTGAAGCTAACACGGGGGGGAAGTGTCAGAAATGGTTAATTCTACTCATAGGGGCTTTCCCCATATGTCACTAGAGATTAATATTTATGAATAATAAACCCAACAGTCTACCATGGTAAATCACACTAACATTATCACTATCATCTAACATTGTGATTGTCTTTAACAATCTTTAAAATGCTCTCTCTCCAAGCAAACGCTTTCTAAATGTGCTGAAAGGGATTCCTCGAGGAAGAAACCCTATGGCAGATGCCTTCCGGCCTGTGTTGTAGTAACACAAAAGCCTGGAGCTTTATCTTTGCAGTGTAGTTACTGTCTTAAATCAATGTATTTGTTATGCTACATTGGGTTCAATAACCTTTGGCAGTGATTACAGATTTATTGTATGATAGCTGACAACAAGGAAAAGAGCCTTGCAGCAAATGGAAAAGGAATGCGTCTGTTTGGGGGGGGGGGGGGAAGAACAAGCAATATCATGTGTGTGGGAGCGAGAGGTCTGCTCACCAGTGTGGACAAAGAAAGGCCAGGGACTCTTGCCATCGCTACTGATCTTTGGAGACAGTGTGAAGCTCTGGGGAATCTGCATCTCGGCCGAGTCATTACGAGCGTCCGCTGTGTAGAACACATTTACATCTGTGGAATTCCTCTCTGCGTTGAGCAACTGATCATCACCAGTGCTGGTCGGTACCGTGGTGCCTTCGACTGTAGGCATCCCTTCTCCTTTCTCTTTGGCTGTGGACGCGGGGGTGGGGATTAAAGGCTCTTTGACCACAGTGCTGTTGGCTTGCTTTTCCTCATTATCAGGTGCAGTCTTGTTCTTTCTCTTCTTCTCATCCTCTCCCTCCTCCTGCTCTCCTTCTCGCTCCCCCTCCTTCTCCTCGTCCTCGTCCTCATGTGCAGCCTGCTTCTCCTCAGACGGACGATCCGTCTCGGAGCCCTGGGGCGCTGCCTGCTCGGTGCTGGACTTCGCAGGCGGGATGGATGGACGGGTGGGTTTCTGCGTGGCTTGGGGTGCTTTTGTGGGCCAAACAGAGCTGGGCAAAGAGGAGATGACTCCTCCGCCCACGCCCAAGCCTGCCAGCAAGGTGCTCGTCACCACTGATGCCACTGTGGCCTGGCTGCCACTAGAGGAGGGGCCCATCCCCGTTGCCATAGAGACAATAGAGAAGTGGATGCCAGAGGACGTCCAAGTAGAGGAACCAGAGCTGATGGGAGCCATGTCTGCCGAGGACGCTGGAGAAATTGTGGGCTGACAGATACAGGCAGAGAAAAAGGTGGTTATCCAACAGAACCACATGAGTGTTACCAACATACAACCAGACATTTTCACCGCCATCTTCTGGTCAACTCACCATCCCAGTCTTCACTATACGAGACCCTTCAAATATTCTTGTTGTATTAGCTGTAAAACCAAAGAGCAGGCAGGCACTTAAAAATACATTTCATGTGTCAATATTAGTTTTTCTTCAAGAATAAATAATGACGAGGTGGCGAGAGGGTTTTGACCAGATACCTCTAAAGAGCAGAGTTTGACTGAAATCACTGCGCAGGTCATGCGGACACACTGCCTGCACTCTGAACAGGTACAGGAGATCAGGGGACACATTCATGATGACGGCTTTCTGCAGAATAAAAGATGCACATACATTTACAATTAGGACCTGTTTAATTGGGTGAATGGAAATACATTTCAAACTCTGGATGAAGTTAGTTTATACTGGCCACAATGAAAACAAGCCACTGTTCTGTCAACAGTATATGACCAACAACTTTGATACCTCATGTCCTGCCTAATTCATTGTGTTGTACACTTTGCAGATAGCTGTACTTATATTTAAAATAGCCCTCAGAATGGAAAATGAAAATGAAAATTGAAATGAAGTGAGCAAAATAAGAAAGACTGACAGCAGAGAGAGAATAGTGTCACTCCGACTGAGTGTATTTATGGAGTGTAACCACATTGAGCAGCTCATGGACACATTAATCAGTCTTTCAGTCAGCCATCTGTAATAAATGTACTGCAACATAAACATACAAAGCTCCAAGCAGAAAATACTGATATTATATAAAAACAACAAATAGATAATTCTTATTAATCCATTCTTTAAAAGACAGTAATTCTGAAAATTGTTAAAGTCATCAGGTTCAAATGTAGGTTTTAAAAAATGACGACTTCATATTTGACACATTGGTTTCTCAACCAATTTACACTACAGCATGGGGGATACCAACAGAGAATGCTGGAGCCTCATGTCAAGACCATAGAAAATGAATACTTGGTCTGTAGAGATACAACTGCTATGCCAGAGGACCTAAGGGAGCAGTATAGCTGATAAGGAGTTAAAAGGTCAGTAGATGTAGCCGGAGGAGGATGCTGAGAGTAGCGGTGAGATGGTTTCTATGTTTAACATCAGACAGAACTGTTGCAGGCTGGTCTCTGAACAAACTGCAGGTGGGATGTGGACTTAAGGGGCACAGGAGTTAATTTAATGAAATGGATGTTAATACATCTCTAGCTGAGGATAGGGTTAGTTACATGTTGTGGGGGTGCCCTTGACTGCAGGAAGCCTGATTGCCTATCAATTTCCACCTTCCTATCTATAGTTTCTAAGCCTTGGTAACTAGTTTAACAAGGTTTTTGGATTTTCTTAAGTAACTGGGTAACGATATCTGGAAAAAGACATTGCGGTTGAGAAAAAAAGAAGGCCCATGGAGCACCCCAAGTTGAGTGCCATATAGTCCGATAACAAATACATATAAACTGCATTGAGTATGTGTCTGATACATTTTTTCCACAAAATTACATTTACTCTTCCTCTTTCACTTCTTAGTGTGTAAGTTGCATTACATCGTCATCAACATTCAAGTGAAGTAAGCTAAACACATTATTGGGTGGAAGGGGTTATTAGCAAATGCATTTGCTAGTATTTAAGCATAAGAAGGAAGGGAGGATGAAACGTGTAAAGGTTACATCAATCCCTTCACGTCACACCTCCTTTGTGCAGTTGCTCCAATCAACCAGTAGTAGTCACTAGTGCAGCAACATTGCATGATCCCTCACCGGCTACCCACACACGATAACTGTGTTTATGAAACGCATGCCGGATGTCGTTCCTCAAGGGAACTGATCCCAGGTCTCTGAACCAGTGGGTGAGTGTTTCGCCTCCGCACTGTTTATATCTAAAGAGTTAGCCATGCAGACTGTCAAGACAGCTGGGGGTCACTGGGCTTTAAAAGAGATGCACAGCTGGGTGCTGGATCCCCTGAAATTGAAGTTATATGTAACCAGGGATAAAAATATGTTGTGTGGAAAAAGTAAAGCCCTTTAGGTGTAACCTCCTGCAGGGGGAGGATATCTTTCTGTGGAGACAGTGAATGTTCTGTTGAAGAGATACAAGAAGGAATGATGTGGTCACGCAACGTTTAAGGCTCACAAGCAGAATTGTGTGATCACTGGTGTCAAAAACTTCCCTGAGATCTAAAGACTACACTTGCACAGTTTCCTGAGTTGATTGATAAAAGATGACAGTTTGTCTTCAAATTGCTGCTTTCAATGCTTGAAAAATAACTGAATATGGATATTTTCCCTAGTCATTACCAATAAGTACCTACTTCTCATCTCAATTTTACAATTGTGTCTAAAAAATTAATCCATAACATTTAGTTAATGCACACCTGTGGGTAAGAAATGCTTAGATTTAGTGAGCGATTAAATATTATATAGCTCTGAGCTAAGCAAATATAACTAGCCTTACTAGTGTTAATGCAACACAAACAAAGAATAGGTCTGCATCATCAACAATTGTTTTTGTAAACTACATTAAAAAAATCACTATCATTGATTGTAAATTGCTATTGTTTTCTCTTCCTCTAAAACTCCAAAAGAAAACATTCACACGGGCAACATGTTTGGCTCTAGGGAGAGCGCTTCTTTTTTTGTGTTGGTTTTCTAGAGGATCGAAAAAAATATATCAAAGAGCATACGGCCACCTACTTTATTAGAGTGCTGCACTTGTTAACTCAATGAAAGAAATTATAATTTTTGGGCTATCTTGTAATTATCGGAATAATATATAATGACATTATTGGCAGATAAATGTATCATTATCTGCCAATAATGTACAATGTTTGCACCCCACCCTTACATTATTTGGTTTATATTGCTGTGTCTGATATATTTTGCTCTAAACTTTCTCTGAGCCTACACTGACATGCATCAACGACTACAGTATATGGAAAATGTTTAAACTTAGACTAGACCACGGGCACATTTGCCAACACATTACATATATATCAGTTAAACGTGTCAATGTGTGCGACAGTCCTCCGTGTCTATTTTCAGACAGGTGAGCGACAGAGGATTGTCTGGCCTCTCATATCAAGCGACAGTCGAGTGCAGAGTTCATCACAAGCTGTCACCTCCGATACACACTGTCACTGATCAAGCCACTCTGTGATCCGGCCTGATACATTAGAGACTCTGCAAAGCAATCAGAGCTGTTAAAACCATATCCAGGAAGACAAGTCTGAAAAACTGCTTTGGAACGGTAGGAGCAGTTGTGAGTGGCAGCTGATGAAACCTTAATACACACCATGCTCTGGTCCCCAGTCTTGGTGAAGGTCTTTTCGTCAGCAACATCCTGTCTCACCCAGCTGTAGGAGACCATGTAGCTGGTGATGGGCGGGTGGTAAACGGCCTTAGGGCGCTCCCAGCTCACCATCAATGCTGACTGGTTCAGCGGCTTGATCTTCATGCTCACTGGGGCACTGCTGCAAACTGAGACAACCAGAAAGTAAAGGGGAGTACGTGTTTTAAAAAGCAGCATAAAAATAAAAGAAATACATAATAACATCACTTTTTCACTGCATGAGTGAAAATGAAAAAGGGCTTGTGTTGGGAAGACTGCCTGAGCACATGTGCTTGTGTCTGTTGATGCGTGTTGGCAGAATGCGCGTTGCCTTTAAACAAGCCTATCATTACCGTTTGCTGCTACTGCACTCACAGCCATTTCTACTTGAGGAACCTCAAGGTGCACGGTAATACAGTCATTCGATAACAAAAAACACTCCTGGAGGCTTGACTGGGGTCAGGTTCGGTCTCAGTGCAGATTATCATTCTGGACACTTGTGTCATTTTCATGCCACATCACTGTCAGAGATTCCAGGTGGAATACCAAACAGCTGCGTGTAGTGCTAAACATGCGGTGCAGATAATACAGAAATGTCCTGCCCATACGTAACGATGCAGGATGAAAACCCATAAATCAGCCTCAAGGTGGCAGTGTAGGCTGCAGCACGGATATTTACAACAGGGATCAGTCAGTATGAGTAAAGGACAATCTGGACAGGCTTCTCAGCACATCAGGGCAACAGAAATCAGGAACCAGTGTCAGCTGATTAGGTGCACAAAGGGTTTCTGTCAAATTGAAACTGTCACCACAGTGCTCCATTTACAAAGTGACGCTCTGGTGTAAATTATGCACCATGATATGTGAAAGGGAGACAGGGTGGGAGGAAATCAGACAGAGGAACACAGGGTGGGAAAAATACACAATAGCAAGAATATCTTGGGGTGTTGATGAGGTGTGACAGGTGTGAAATGCATTAGAACCCGTCTGATGTTTGTTGTCAACTACAGTAGCTCAAAAACAGTCTGTTTAATAACAGCTGGAGACATCATGATGGTTTTACTGCCTGCATCATTACCGTGTCAGCCATCATCCTTTTCACCAGCAACACGGCTGCATTAGTAGCCCTAAAAGCAACAGCAGGTGTTGCTCGAGACTCTTATTTGGCACTCTTTGTATTTGTTAAAAATGTTGAATTTGTTAGAAAGGGCAAAATAGGATTTCTTTTGTGGATGGCAAAAAAATACACAATAGTTAATTGTTGTGAATTTCCATTAACGGGATTATAAACTTTAAAATAACAACAACAGCGGATTTATCCTAGACTTGTGCAGCAGGGCCCAATTATTTATGGTAACCTTATTGAATTGTTAGTCACTTCCTATATGTGACGCAATAAATACATTTATTTCTCAACACCGTGTAAGGTAAAGTAATTTGAGTATTTGTTAGAGCCATTTTAAGAGTTTTAAGCATATCTGTGATGATTACTGGGATAACATTGTGAATCGGAATTAATTTGGCCATGATGTTCATATCATCCGATGCCAAGTTTGTTCACTATAATTGGGGCAACTTTTAAAAAAAGAAGTGGTTTACTGATGAGCGATCATGATGTCTCTGCATTAATTATAAACTTCATTGATCTAAGATAGTTGTTCATTTCATGAAAACCTTTTAATATAATGGCAGATTGCCAGCACAAGGCTAACTCTGTTAGAAATGCAAAAGGTTCAATTAAAAAAGTATAAATCAAATGAAATGTTCCTAATGCTTCTTCACTGGCACAATTACTTATCATGCTAGAGTAAAAAAATGCTATTACAAATCTTATTCATTTTCAGTGAATAGATACATTGTAACATAGTGGTTTTACCTTAGTCTGCATCACCACTCAATAGAGCACAGGTTCTTTCTCCTGGCAGATTCAACCATAGAGGGGATGTGTTGAAAGTTGTAAACAAACAGCAGTTTCACTGCTTCTCAACTATCAAGGCTGAACAATTTGTTTTTATGAGGCAGTGTATGGTCACCTGAATAGTCGGAACAACTTCAATTTCTTTGAAAAACAGAAAGAACGCTGATTCTAACATAAATACCTGTATTTTCTGGACTTTGCAGGAAAGCCAAGGTATGCATGTCTTCTGAGGGCTGAATACCAACACAGCAACTACAGTACTTATTTCATTGTAATGTGTCACTCTTGCTACAGTTACCGTCAGTCCTAACACAAACTGACGACATTATCATAGAGTCCATGTTAATAATGTCCTTATGATTGAAAAAGAAGAAACTTGAGTCATTGATATTTCAAACATTATTTAGTTCCAGTAGCAATTTGAGAATTTGCTGCTTTATGAAATTGCGCATTCACTGATTTTGTATACTAAGTTGGACATGTTTAGTGCATTTCTTCCCATTGACTGACATGTTATAGACTTAACAATGTATCATCTAAACAAGAGAATGATAATTAACCACAAAAAAAAGAAAAAGAAAACAGAGGTTCGCCAAATGTGTCTCCTAATGAGAAAAGGCCTTGCATGCACAGGGTGATAGAGCTTTATTTTACACGTGCAGATATACAGTATCAACACAATAAAGCTAACTGCCCTAAATATCTCGTCATCATTAGTTGACAAACTAATGTACAACCTCTATGTTGCATCAGAAGCTATGCATTTCTATTGGACAACAATTTGTATGATCGTAAAAGCCACGGTGATGCAACATTCAGTCAAGGTATGGCCCTGGCTCTCAAAACATCTACAAGAAAAACCATCGTTTATTGTGCGCAGATAAATAACCCCCCTCCTATACAACCTTGACAGATGTCATCCCTGAAGATAAGACTGACACCGTTTACTCCCAGTGCCCCCCGTTATGTATGAATTCTTACATTTTAGCACAGTGAAATAGAAATGCGAGAGAGACACAAAGGGAAAATGAGCAAGCAAGAAAAAAAAATGGAGCGACACTGGTCCACATTCATTCTGCCTACTGACATAACGCCACAAAAGCAATTTCACAACTTAATTTGTATGGGTCTATTTTAGCTGTGCCACGTATTAATGATGATTGCTGATCGGCCTTGTGAGAGTGCTCCAACTTCATCACAAGCATTCCCAATCAATTCTCCCCGCCAGACACCAACAACATCACTTAAAAACGCAGCAGCCTTTTTTATTAGTCTCCATAGTTCCTGTACTGTTCTGTTAAAGCAAGCGCTGCAAGATGCTCACAGAAAAGAGAGACAAACACAAATACTCTTATCAATTCCTGCATGAGGTCTGTGCTTTGTATTTAATCAATTCCTGCATGAGGTCTGTGCTTTGTATTAACATGTTCTTAAAAAAATGAGGTGGAACAATGAGAGAATGACATGTGCATTCTCCTGTCAGGAAAATATTCATCTAAAAACCTTTTAATATGGTGCTTTTATATTGCAAAATAATTAGTACTGGGATAAATTTTTTACCCTAACTAAAAGAAAAAGAAAGATTTTTTTTTTGTAATGGTCCAAATATATGTATTGATCTCTTGATTTGGGGGGTTTCTATGGATAGGTCTACAGACTGAGCAGAAAGATGGGCTTCCTGACATTGTTGCAAAACACTATCGAAGTTCAAAATAATAACTTTTGCTGAAGTGCCTAGATTGTTGACCAGCGTAAATAGCGTATTTGTGGAATAGTATGGAAGATGTGTGAAAACTTTAATTTACACATAATGGGAATCTAGGGCTGGGCAATATGGCGAAGATCTTCTATTATGATAAAGGTTGTTACATATATCGATCTATCTAAAGATAATGCATTATTAGACTGAATTATGACCCGGTCCTATGGACATCTCAGATTCACACCGAACTGAGAACATAAATACTATCTGTAACAAAGCACATGAGGACCCCAGGTAATGCTAGCTCTGTGCTGCAGGTTGTATACACTCAGAGGTACTGGAGAAATACTAATACCATTTCAATACCAAAGCTGATAGAAGATGTTGTTTTTAAACTTTCATTCTACATTAGTAGGGAGGCATCATGGGACACAATTTAAATTGACAGCTTGACAATCTCTGCATGAGGGCCACTATGGAACCCAACTGAGAGATCTGTCAAAACTCTCCAAACGAGGAAGCGATGCGAGTGTCACTCTTAACATCGATTGCCATTTAACGAGTTTGGAGGGTGATATCTTTTCTTTTTTTCAGCCTCTCTAAAACTACAAGAACTAATACAAAAGTCATGATTATAATTACAGGAGACCCTTGGGTTAAACTGTGGTGCAACAGCAGGAAACAAAGCTTACCTCTTGAAGCCTCCGTGCTGTGAGGGCCTCCCAGGACTTCTGTTAAATCTTTCTGCCATGCATCTTTTACAGCCGACTTAAAGACTTTCCTATTGTCCAAGTCCTGCAGGGGCCGGAAGTTATTCCTGAGGTACTCGACAGACTTGACGTGGTCCTGTTGCTCCGTTGTAAAGATGGAGTAAAAAGTCTCCAGCTAGATGGAAAGAAACAGAATATAATATATCATGCAGGACTGCATTTGTAGCCACTTGACAGCAGCTGACTGTTCACAACTGGAGCAGAGGATCTGTGAAAAACATTCACACCACAGACACCAGCCGACGCAGACCTCAATCATCATCCTGGCTACCTACCGAGCTGTAACTTCTCAATAGGGCAAATTTGTGGCCATTGATTGCCATGAATGATCTCCTGCCGCCTGCTGTAATGACTACACATTACAGATACTGTGGAATCAATGTGTCCTATGCGTGCTTGGAGAAATAAATTACAGGTTCATAACAGACTCTCTGTGAGCGTCACAAACATTGAGGCGGTGGTCAATATTCTTGCAGCAGAAGTCATTTCTGAACAAAAGATTTGTCCTCTTGCAAGTTAATAGAAATTCCAGTGAGCCCTGCACATTTCTACAGCTCAGAATGCTCTGGAGGATATGCAGCAGGGTAACCCAAGAATTGTATGTATAAAAGATGCAGCAACAGTGAATGGGATCAGCAAAAAGCACGGGGCATGATTTGGCATATATTACCTCTCAAAATTGCAAATTGTAAAAAAAACAGCTCGAAAGCACATCGTGAATCCTGTAAAATATCACATTTTGCATCGAGCATATGTTAAATCTTCACTACATAATTTAAATTAATGGATATTTAAATTAATGGACGTTACGCATTTGAGCAACTTTAATAATGTAATTACCAGCCCCCATGGGCAGTGGTATTCTATTTACTATTGTCACAGTCTCAGACCAGAAACATGACACGTGTGTAAAGGTTATCTCACATTATTATTTAAATAGTAGTAATTGGCACCCGCTTCCTGCTTACTCATCCACTACATCAGCAGTTTTGGTTTCATATGCAGAGGAGTTGGGGAGGAACGAAGGAAAATGGGAAGATGGGGGGAAAGGGAGATGAGATGCTTGTGTGCCGATACTGTGGGACAGCAAGTGATACTTTGAATATGTGCAAATGGAGAATATAGCTGTCTGGGCCTGTGTGTGTGTGTGTGTGTGTGTGTGTGTGTGTGTGTGTGTGTGTGTGTGCGTTTTTGGACTTAACTCACCTGTGAGTGGGACAGATAGACAGGCCTGGAGAAGATGATCCACTCCACTACCTTGATGCAGGGCGGTGTGGTCAGAGAGCCGGTGTATCGGTAATAACTGTTCAGTGACGATGGCAGCAGATCCCTCAAGATGAACGACCTGAGGGTGGTCTCTTTTTCTGGGTAGAGTATGGGATCAAAAACATCACATTTTTACTGCCCTTAAATGCTTTGCCAAAAAACCCTGAATATCTTCAGTTGGATTTTAAATGTTTGTTTCATTTCATTCTCCCTGTGGCATTTTAACTGCTTCCCTGAAACCTCAACTAGTGGAATGATGTTGACAGCCGTTAAAAGCCTTGTTATCATTCTGGCCAGATCTCTGTACTCAGAGATCTCCCTTTGGTCCTCTTTAGAATGGAGCAAAGGGAGGGAAGTCAGATAAAATGGCCTGCTCTGACAGCTGATCTGTGGCTGGGTGGTTTCCTGCTTTGTTACTTGTAACAACTGTCACATGGGCCATGGGGATTAAGACAGATTCAAATGATTACCGGATCTGTTCCATCCTATATGATCAGAAACGGGGAAGGCTGCATGAAAAAGACAAAACAGCAGGAAGATCCCTTCATCCCCTGCGTGGGCTATGCAATTGTACTTGTTTTTCTTTATTGAATTATAATAATAATAATAATAATCATTTATTTTATATAGCGCTTCTCAGGGCACCCGAAGTCGCTTTACAGTCCAGAGTCCAGTAGTCATACACACACACAGTCATCCCGGTGGTGGTAAGCTACATCAGTAGCCACAGCTGCCCTGGGGCAGACTGACGGAAGCGTGGCTGCCAATCAGCGCCTACGGCCCCTCCGACCACCACCAACATTCATTCACATCCATACGAACCGGGGTGAGGCTGCGGAGCATGTCTTTATGATGGTGGGGGAAACCGGAGTACCCGGAGTAAACCCACGCAGACACGAGGAGAACATGCAAACTCCACACAGAAAGGACCTGGAACGACCGGGATATGATGCTAAAACTCCCAAAAAAGCAACAGTGATGTCAAATCCAATCTCTCACAGTTTATTAACTTATCTAAAATAGCAGAGGCTTTGTGTGATAGGACTGATAGAACTACTGAAGCACCGGATGCCTCGCCTCATGCCTCATCTGTACTCAAAGTCAAATTCAGTATTCACAGCCTTTCTTCTCCCCATCTTCAGACAGTGTACGTGCCCTATCGCTCATGGGCCGCCGAGATGCTGATGGATGGATGACTGTGGGATAACGAGCTAGCGGAAAACCAACCACCCTAACGGGGGAGGAGGCGAGAAGCATTTAGCAGCCAGCAGGAAGTGAATCCAAAAAAAACCCCACACCACATCTGGGAGATGAGAGATGCTGTGATGTTAGCACGGAAATCTGTGAAGGGTTCAGACACTTTTAGAGGTTGATGGAGATTCAGAAATTAAACTAGAAAAAAACCAACAGTTTTTGGCAACTGGCCTTTAACAAGGTTACAACATAAGAAAAGTGGAGCTGAAATATCTCTGTGAAATTAAAACCACAGGTGAAACCGCCTCCCTGCTGATAACACGTCAATGAGAAAATATTTCAATTCCCTTACTGCAATTACTTCAATGGAATTTTGAGTGTCGACATTGTATTGAACAAAGCAACCAATTTTCCGAATCTCGGGCCAATTTACATGCTTTTTAAGAATCCACTCTGTTCTCTAAGCGAGCTTTTTTTTAACCTCATGTGTGTCTTTTCCCACTCATTCAGAAAGTAAAGTAGTTTCACCACCTACAATGTTCAACACAAAAGTCAAAACCAAACAAGTACACACCAACCATCCATCTCCAGAAAGTACAGGGAGTGAATAAGAAAAAGCCCAACAAAGCCCAGGACTAGTCTTGTGAAACCAGAATGCAAATACTCGATGCTATACATCCTCCTCAATTGACGTGTCCTTGTCAGTGTATGATTATGCTCAAACAGTTAAGACTGTCACCGGCAGGTTGTAAAACAAGCCATACGTGTCGGGGGAAACCAAGCTGCTGTGTCCAAAAATGCAGTAAAGGATAACAAAGTTCTGTTATGTCATCTGCTTATGGCCCGCAAAAGTCATGCACGCAGCGCTGCACTGTCAATATGCCCTGAAGACAGTTTATATGATGCGAGTATATGAGCCACAATGTAAAGTGTATGTCTGCGTCAGAATGCTAAGGTCTAATTGAGGCTCAGACGTAATTAATAGCTCTTTCTCAGTAAGTGAGACTCCTCAGAGGCTTCCCATTGTGCAGCTGCACAAGCAAAGGAGAGGTGGTATCTTGCAAATGTGGGCTCCTTTTGAAGTTAAACTCTGCTCATATGTTTAGAATCTAATTTGGGGTTGTAACAAACGAAGATGGTTACGCAGCTGAAAGCAAGAGCCTAAATCTTTGTTGTATGGAGAAACAAGAAACAGCAGGGGAGGAGCACCATGTCAGCTCTGTGGCGAGGAATCTTCCTCTGGGATCAACCAAGATCAACCAAAACAAGATTGTTCATGTTGATGTGTGTGAGGGATTTTATAAAGGATTTCAAGGGATTAAATATTCCACATAAGATTAATTTCCACAGTATTGCTTCGTGTTGAAAATATTTTAGTTCGACAGAAAAAATCTCTATATTAAATAAATAAAATGCATATATATATATATACACATATACAGACACAGTATATATACACATAATTTATATACACACTTACACACAATTTCCTATTACTTACCATGATGCACTACTCCTTTCAATCCCTGAATGATGGGCTCTACAGCTGGATTGTCTTTTTGCCCAAGCTGCAGGAAACATCCAGAGACAAAGGATTACAAAAAGGGATTACAAGACTCGAGTAACAATCTAACATAATGACTAAGGACAATCAATGTGCAGAAAATACTGCAGGTGGACTCAATGAGGCCAACATATCTATGGGACAATATAATATAGCAGCATCTAATTCCATCTTTTGTTTTTGTGAATCTGTGTTGGGTTTTTTTCGTGAAATTTTGAAGGATGATGTAATAGACGACTTGATTCAGTCTCCCAGTCATTTACAACAGTGTTGTTTCTGGTGTTCTGCTAGATGGCTTTATTGACGTGCATTTTGAAGGACATGTATCATTAAATACCTTGTATTATCAGTATGTCCTCTTTCTTTAAGGAAAATTATGATAACATTTTTACCTGTAATATTGGAGGAGGACTAACACCAGCGGTGATTCCCCCCTTTGCTATCAGGCCGACTGTTAATTTCTTGAAATAAGTGAAAAGCATCAAATTGTATTGTTCAGCTATGCATTCTGCAATATCCCCAATGTCCTACTTAAGAGACAGGCATGGACAAACCAGTATTAGGATGCGGGGACCAATCTTCCCTTGCTGAACATTAATTCAGGTCAGTCAGAGGAGAATAATTGTGTGGAACTGAATGCTGAATGTGGATAATATTCACACCTGAGAGGCCGTAATAGGCCTTTGGGGAGCTAAGGAAGAACTCTGCTCATTGATTAGAAATGGTAAATCTGAGCCAATGTGTGTGTGCCCGCTTAAAAACTCTGGCACTGTAAACTGCTATTCAGCGGATCGTGTATGCGGGTGCTAATTGCAGTAAGCAATAGGGCTGTCAGGACCCAGCGGAGGCATTTAGGTCCTCGTACACGTGCGGTTTATTAGTGTCTAACAGTAGACCTACATTACAAACACCTGTGTCCCCATTCTAGCCCCCTCTATCTGAGAGCTGACCCTGACTATATGCTATTAAGCTGAATGTTAGCCCACATTGATTGCCCGCCATCAATCGCAAAGATATTGCTTATCACAAAGAGTGTAAAGTGCTGCTGGTGTTCGCTTTTTCCCGGTGTTTTTACTGTTAACAGAAAAATTAGGACAATTCTTGTCCATTAAGAGCTTATGTGTGCAGACCTTCAGGGTACAATTTGTTGTATCTCGGTAAACAATCTACAATGTGCCACAGAAAACAAAAAAATAATCAGCTGCAAAGTGAAGAGAATCTACACTATCACAACACAGGTGCCAAAGACCATTTCTAATACATATTTAGAATTTATTCACCTCATAATTAGCCTAATACAATCACAACCATCCGCTGATATTATAATTGTCTCATTGAATCAGTTTTCCAGCACATTAAAGTCTTACTCTTAATTTCTTGGTATGATTTCCGATTTTCCTCTCATTTCTGTTAGTTTATTTTCATCGGCTCGTTTTATTTGTTCACTTATCCTGTTGGTTTTGTAATCTATTTCCAACAGTGCACTAGTCGGTAAGCATAGTTTGTGTAATTTAAGTTATTTAACCCCTGTGTTGCCTTCGGGTCATTTTGACCCGATTCAATATTTAACCCTCCTGTCGCCTTCGGGTCAATTTGACCCGATTCAATGTTTAATGTCGGTGTTCTTTCGGGAGTCAACAAACAAACATAAAGTACCTCACACTTAAACTTGGAAAACAATATTAATTCTAATAATTTTCTGGAGATTTTAATAGCTGGGGTCATATTGACCTCAAGGGTAAAATATGTTAGTAAATATAAAGGTAACAGGAGGGTTAAACATTAAATCGGGTCATATTGACCCGAAGGCGACAGGAGGGTGAAACATTGAATGCAACACAAGGGTTAATAAGCCTGTGAAAAAATATATGTTCCATGAAAGCTACAAACAACTAAATGCAGAGCCATTACAAAGGTTTCCTTTCAGAAGAGTGTCACTCTTCTGAGCAAATAAAGTTGTATGCTTTAATACGACTAAGAGTTTAAAGCCACTCTAGCGACTCAATGAGGCTGCACAACAGGGGATCCTTGCTTTTATGCATTTTTGGGATCTTGTTAATAAAATAAATACCTTTGTGATTTCAATCAATTAATTTTTATATTAAATTACAAAATGGTCGGCAGACCACCTGGCACCTGATGGAGGGCTTAGTTGAATACCACTGCCCTAGAGCCATGCTGCTATTATGGATACAACGTGCACTTTCAGGTTACATTTGTTTTGACCTTCCGACCCGGTGATACCTTACCTCAAAGAAGACGACCATGGCAGCAATGATGCGTCTTTCCTTGATGGCAGCGCTGAGGCTGTCAAAGTCATCTGAATTGTAAAGGTAGATCTGCATCTGTGATGGGAAACAGGGCATAAATAGCTTGAGGAGTGGACAAGGAGAACCAACAGTCCCGTCATCAATCACTTGGACACACTGCAGGGGAGCTGATGAAAAGCTGTTTTGAAGGGCATAAAAGAGGGTGTATTTATCACTCCCATAAATCTCCCATAATCTGTGTCATTCCTTTTTGTGTTCTGCCACTCTTGGGGGACGGTGTGAGAAATACAGCATCCCATTCCTCACAGAGACAAGTTACAAGCCGAGAGGAACTACAGGAATATGCTCTTTTCCTGTGGGGAGAATTGTATGCTTAGAATTGTTGCTTCCAATGACCTCATATCACCGACAACATTGCTTCTGATTTCACAAAAAAAAGCTTTGGTGATGTGTGTTTATAATGTAAAAAACATCATACACCGACGCATCATATATGTGTCATGGCTTTGGTTTCCAATAAAAACATATTTTCATTCCTATCATTTCGAAGCAGACATATTATGGGAGTGCTGATCGAAATCGGCAAATGATTCTAAAAGTAGCAATTGGAGCTATGCATCATCTCGCCGTCTCTAGCCTCTTTGAAATGAAAAACCCTTTCATGTCACTGAGCCAAGTTAATTGACAATTTAAAAAAAGGTCCTCGATGTTGATTTAATTAAAAGGGTAGGCTTGTCTTTTTATTTTTTCAAAAGAAAAATTATGGGGGGGAGGAGACTCAGCCACAATTATCTGTGCAGAAAACAGATGCAAAAAGTCAAAATAAATAAGCAGAAATAAGGATACAAGGAATACGGATGAATCGATCACGACATACTTAGAGGCCTAAACCAGGTACACAATTACTCAAGACAGAAAATGTAAGTTCATCAGTTTCCTTCAGAGTTCCTTTAACCGCAGCCTTTAATGGAACTAATTTGTTGTGCGAGAACTCAGCAAGAAAGAGCTTCAGCTATTCATCACCCTTCAGATGTTATTAACTACATTACCCAATTAACTTGGCCCCCCTTAGGCTTCATTTACTCTGTGACATTGGCTCACGTGACCTGATCATATTCATAGCACACTGGGAAAAGTCATATTCAACTAACACTTCCATTGCAGCCAATAAAAATGAATGTTAGCGAAAGCAATTTGAATCCCCTGATTGCATGCTTTGTTTCTCGGTATGTATGCAAGCTCTGGCACAAAACCCCCTTCTTAGAATAAACTTCATTCACATCCTGAGATATCGCCAGAAGTTGTTGATTTTAAGCAGGAGAGACAGGTGGTCTGACCACTTTTTAAGCTCTCTTAAATCATTCAGATACAATCATACATGTTTGTTTTGTCAGCACAAAAGTGCCAAACTGTTGTACAGAGAAATATGTAAAAAAAATAATTTGAAAATGGTGGGTACCAAGAACCAATGACAGCTGGCGAAAGACCCGATGTAACCGGCGGAAATTGAAAGAACAAACAAAACATTATTTGAGCTTCATAATTTACCTCCAGCTTTGTCTGTGGAGCAGACGTCCTGCAAAGTGAGCGTAAACACAAACTCTGAAAGCTGCTCTGCATTCCCAACTTCCATGAGAGCACAAACGGGTGACAATCAGTCACATTGAGGCAACTACAAGAGATGAGTTTATGTGAGGAGAGATTTCAGATTGATCACAGCAGCACAAATATATTCTTCTTTTCTCCCTTTACAACACTGCGGCATTTTGTTGTTAACTGGTAAATGTTTCTTTTTCTTTTAACACCGTATGAGTATCTCATAGACATCGACCGTATCCTTCCACTTGAGCATCAACTAAGTGCAATAGCATCCATTTTTAAAGAGGATTAAGTGTCAAATAATGTGTTTAGTAGGTGTTATTGAGCTAATCCATGAAACTTGGTGTTTCACATCCAGATCACTGACAGAACTTCATGGACAATTAAAAAGAGAGGACACTAGAATATGATGCGATTGTATTATGTGTTAGTAAACAAATATAATGTAATTACAATTCAAGTATGTACATTAAAAATGACAACAACAAAGCCCTTCGAATGCACAAAGACTTACAACAAGATTTACACGAATTTGCACATTTTCATGTTGACCTGATCCTGATGCTGCTCGAAAACAACAACTGGTCCCAGCGGAACAACCAATCAGATAGAAAAATTATCATATGATAAAATATATCCGTTATGTTGATGGTTTGTTGGCATTGCTGTGATGGCTGTTGCAGATGCAAACAGACAAAACACAAGAAGAGTACACAATTCAGATATTATTGCAGATGTTTGCTTTCCCCTAGCGTTAGTCTTTCTATCCAGCCAGTTCATTGTTCACTGGTTTTCAAACACCACTGAAGGGGCTTTGGTAACAGCAAGCGACACAAACCAGTTGCTTATTCATAAATCAGTTTTTAGCTCCGACACATTAATGTATTGTGTTTTCTGTGTTCTCTCTTTTTGGTATGTGTGTTGAGCTCTCAGGGTCGCCATATCCACCTCCAATGGTCTTGACTGCAGATATGCTTTCAGTGCTACTGGAGCTTTTCTCTTTCTGAAATGGGCCGTACTGTACACCCACCCCAACGCAGTACTGTGTGTACCCTTCGAGGAGTGATTTGCAAGCCATGTATAATTAATCTGACTTTGGTGACACCCTAATATATTATTAGAAAAGATCTCCTTATGGTAGCCTGAGGCAGAAAAAGAAATCCACTGTTTCATTTTTCATTGTGCTGTTGGAGCGAACAGGTGGTCCATCTATCGATTTCCCCACTTCATTCCCATGAAAGAGACCGTGGTTAGATTAATGTCAAGCTCATGAGCCAAAAGCCGAGCAGCCGTCGTTGTTTTTTGTTGTTGTTTTTTTAACACGGCCTTGTTACAAAAGGCAGAGCAGCTCTATATTACAGCTTTGTGTTTTTGTCTTTCCAGCCCCTGTTCCGTGGTGTGAACTGTATGTGTTTGCAAGCTTTTAAGCAGGTGGAATAAACATTTTTGAGGTTTGTTTGGGCCATAAGAAGAAATGATTTCTGTGGCGTTTTATAAGTGAATCAGGGCTGAATTTGTCTCTGTTTAGCAGAGATATTTAACCTTTCACCATCCGCCCTATTTTGTTAGGTTTCTGCTCGAAATAACATACCCCAACTAAAAAGGTCTCTGCAACCACAAATGCTATTTGAATAATGTTGGTGTTATAATAAAGGCAACCCATGTAAGCTTTTGTTCAGATGTAAAAATAATAGTATATATGTTACTGGTTAACAGTAAATAAAAACGAAACAGAGCAAAAATAGAAGTTTCAGGTTTGCCTCGGAAAAAAAGCACTTTGAGGATGATTATGTCTTGGAAGAATGCACAGCAGAAGTCTAACCCCACCCAGATAATAGCACACTGTCAGTCTCTCTGCAAAGTTTGACTTTGAAAAACTGAAGCAGAAAAATAGTTAGAGTTTTTAGTGAAGAGAATTTAGACAAGGTCTCTAAAATGTGCATTTGGGCACCTTTGAGCACCATCTGTTCCATTTGATTTTTTTCATCTACCAAACCATATATTTCACTTGTCTCTTACTTATGGTGTTCAATACATTCATATACAGCAGTCTTTGGCTTTACAACAGTAAACCAAAGATTCATGTGGCTGTGTTCTTTCACTCATATCTCCGGGATGCTTTGGTGCAGAATGATTTTTGGTAAATATATTGTTAAACTGTGCGGGGTCCTCTTGCTTTTTGCCATCTGGCTTTCCCCGATAGCACGGAGCTACGTGTCGCTAGTTCCGGAAACATGCTGAGTGGGCCGACTCCTGACAAAATTATGATATTTTAATGAATACTTTAGTTGGTGTTTGAGCTGTGTTGAAATGGCTTACTGATTCTTATAGCCCAAGTTGTGTTCTTAAATTTGATGTCCAACATCATTATATTTTCTCATGTTTATTATAATGTGTTACACAGTTTAACCACAATGTCCAAAATTGGGAGGGCACGGAGCTTAAAGGGCCCTAGAGCTCAACCTCCAAGGTCATGCTGCTCAACTCTCGAATAACAGAAGATATGCAAAACAAAATTTAAAAAAAACCTCCTGTGAAAGATCACTGGCTACTCTGTCAAACACAAATATTTATGAACAGAACATTTTGCTGCGTATCTGCTGTCAGATGTAATATAATATTAAATACAACAAACTCTGTCAAGGCATAGATATGAAAATGTCACATCTTACAGGATGAAGTTTAATGGCCAAAGGCTAGATCCTGTATAACCGCGTTCCCTTTCAACCATACATCATTTGATTTCCCTCCTTCACCTTCTGATTCAGAGTGTCAAGTAATAAATCATGTTTGATACATTTAGTCTAACCTATGGAAAAAAAGAGAAAACCATTTTGAAAAGCAAACCTCCCACTGTTTCTGCATATATGGTGCACATATATCAGAATCAGAATCAGAATCAGAAACAGGTTTATTGCCAAAGAATGAATGTTTTCACAAACAAATTTTTTTTTTTTTTGGTGGAAGGTGCAACATTTGGACAACACAAACATCAACAAAGGAGAGGGAGGAGGAGGGGGGAGGGGAGGAGGAGATTTTTTGCGTATCTGCTGTCAGATGTAATATAATATTAAATACAACAAACTCTGTCAAGGCATAGATATGAAAATGTCGGCTACACAAAGGCTACACAATGTAGTTCATAGGAAACATCTTTGCGGATATGTGGATGGAATATTCTTTTTTGTACTTCCTGTATGCATTTCCCATGAGGATATGACTTTGAGGTTGCCATGCGTGGCTGTTTTTTATTGGGCCTCTTTTCACTAATGCTGAACTTTCTTTTAACATTTCTTTTAACATGGTGTCATTTACGAGGCCTCAACCCTATCATACTGTATGACACTATAAAGGATGAGTGACCCTCTTCTCGTACTAAGACAATAATTACCGTATTTTTTGCACTATAGGGCGCACTTAAAAGCCTTTAATTTTCTCAAAAAACGACAGTGCGCCTTATAAATCGAGCGCCGTATATATGGATTAATTCTGGTTTTGTTTACTGACCTCGATTGATTTTTGTACAAACAAAGGCGGCGCCTAGAAATGTTTTATTTTAATGCGACTTTGGTAAAAATAAAAGCCCGCGCGCTTGCGTTACGCTATACGTAGCAGAGCCGTCGCGGGTAATACATATATATACGCGACCTGGTGGGTCAGGAACCGAGGCGTAGATGGCTTATAGGGTGTTTATTCAAGGAACATAGAACAAGCTACTGTTGGTCCGAGCCTACGCAAAAACGACAACAAAACCGCTGAAAAACCAAAAAACCTTCTTCACTGCTGCTCGGTCATAGCTCCGATCCAACCCGCGGAACACAACAACACACACACAACAACATCTACTGTGCTTCACCATAATATTACAGTGTGTGTAAAGGATCCCAAAATACAACTGAATAAGGTTGGTAGTTATTGTGAATACGCCATTAACGCTTGAATAATGTTGAGAATTATGTGAAACGCGTTTAATAAAGTTTGATCGACTGACTTATCTGACTGTTTTTTTCTCCACGCCGCCTTATAGTCCGTGCGCGCTTTATATATGAAAAAAGATCGAAAATAGACCATTCATTGACAGTGCGCCTTATAATCCAGTGCGCCCTATAGTGCGGAAAATACGGTACACTACCTCTGCATCCACATGGCACAGCTTGTGTACATTTAAATGCCTTTACATTAGCAAGAAATACACAGATGCATGACACTCTGAATCAACCCTTTTTGTCATATTATTTTCTTCCTTCTATGTTCCCAATTTTTTTCTTTAAAGTGCATTTAAACTGATAGTTATTGAACTCTATCCGTTAATGAACTTGTAAAGGATTATTATATGTTTTTATATTGTACCGGACAAAATAATCCTGTTATTGTCTTGATCCCGTTCTTTGTTTCAACATGTTAGGTCAAAGTTTACATTTATATTGTATACATTACTTTAAGCTGTCTATTTCAAGATTTCTACTTCGGTTAACTAGTGTTTATGCACTCTTTAATTGTAGCATATGGCAGTCAGGTTTTACAGCTGACTTGAGCAGTAACAACAAGAAATATCGAAACAATATAAAATCCTATGTATGTTTAATTTCCTCTTATAGACACATTTGTGGACATATTTACCTTTTTGTTTTTGCAATATCATTACTTCTATTTTTTTTCTTCCTTTCATTAGCTAAGCGACTTCGTTAGCTTATGTTTCCTATTTAAAGAGAGCTTCATTCTTTTAAATTCCCAGCACATTGACCTTGGAGTGCGTGTTGAGAGGCTGATGCAAAAACGTACACACACAAATATGCAAAGCTACAAATTTATATTTTACATTTATAAATGATGAATCTAAAGGGCATTATCCTCAACTTCTTGCTCAGCTTTTTTTTCTAACGACTGCCTAAATTGGTCATTAAAGAGAATCCAATTGTCTTATTTAGAAGCACCAAGGAGCTGTAGGGACAACAGCTTTATAATGGCTGTATATAATCCGGTGCCCTTTAACACTACATTGAACACAAAGTGATGTAGTAAAAAATAAATCTAATTACTCAGCCATTCAACATTAAAAGCTGTGCTTGCATAGGGGGCCAAAGAACAGGGCCAAGAAACAAACACAGGAGAACTCTCGCTGAGTGTTTGGAGATAGAGGCACACTAACAGCCATTTCCTGTTTTCATTATATTTACACTAATTATTGCTGTTTGGCAATAGAGGGGATACAAAAAACATTCTGTACAACCCCAGTGAGTAAGACACATTTGCCAATTCATTTCAGTTAATGAATAGAAATGGCATTGTAAATCATAAACATTTGAAAGGCACTAATAGCTAACGCTCTGCCCCACACAGAAATAGTAGGATTTCTGCTTTAATCCAGGAGCCAGAATAAATAATACTAAAAGGTTTCAGACTTAATACCCTTTATATCTGAGCCACAAGAGTGGATGATCATTTATTTTCTGCTTTCCTTTGTTACTTCTGCAGTCTCTTTTCCCTTTGTTTCTTTTGTCTGCTCTTTGTCTTTTGGCACAAATGGCATTGAGAAGTATGTTCTGACCGCAAAAAAAGTACAAACTTCAGCTTCATTGTTCATCATATTTAATCTTTAAACTCTACTAAACGTTATCTTTTCTTGACACCTTTTCACTCTGCTTTCATTGATGACATTTTTCATATTTCCATTGTAAATTCAACAAAACTATATCTGATTCTTATAGTGGTTAAACGATATTACGGGGAAGAAAAAAAAAAGAGATTATTGTATTTTAAATTCACAACTGACCATTAACAGTGGAAATTATTTTGAAAAATATATGCCATTTTGTTTGTTTTTTGTTTAATGTCCGTTTCTTGTACCATTTCTAATATCTGTACATGTATTAAAAGGATTCTCCAGTAAATGTTTCCAGTAATTTCATATAGACTAATACACAACTAATTAAAGTGTTAGAATCAAAGCAGTAGAGGCTGAACTCGCCATACTATTAGTTTCTAGTATGGGTGAAGTTTTAATAATGCTGGATTCTATGCTTCCCATGCTTCAGAGTTGTGCTTTTTAGATAAGGGGTATACTGGATTTTAGAAGCATCAATGTGCTGCCTCAATTCTACACTTGGCTCCCATATTCAATATGGACCCTTATGGCCCCATATTGCACATTTGTCAAAGTGTATTGTGGTGACAGGATGCGTTACCTCAACAGGAAACCTTCTGCCATTTATGCTGTGTTCTGAGCCTGCTGATCCATTTCTATGGCCCCAGTGGAACTCCATCTTCTCAGCCTTAAAACGCCCTGGAAGTCCAGCACCTCTTACAAAGTAGTCATCCTTCAGGAGAATAGCAACTGGAGACAAACGGGGACAGAAAAAACAGAAAAAGATCGAATCAAACAAAGAAGGAAAATGAAGTACACTCATAGCAGCAAAAGAGAGATAGTTAAAGATCTGATTCTACAGAAGCTCGGAGCGGCGGAGGCTGCTCATTTTCTTTGTTATCCATTATCTCAACATCACAATTTAATTCTTATGATCTAAGCTCTCATCTGTTTTTTTCTGTATAACGACGGACTGAGTTATCGCATGATCTCAAAATATAACAGTTCAATTCTGGGGTGTTTATATTTTCTTCTATAAGCTTCTGATCCGGAGACGATGAACTTTGTTATCTCCAAATATCAAACATAATCTGTTTTCTATGATAACATGACACAATGCAATTGTGTTTATCAGTCATAGTGTGACATTTAGAGTATGAACTAACAACTCAGTAAATATTGTAGACTCACTCTGATTAGTTTTAGTGTTTAATGCATTCTGGGAACTGTTTAAACTCCACATTTCCATTGCTACTCAAATTTCCTCGATGATATTGTTGCCTTGAAGACAGACTTGGTTTTGTTTTGAAATTATTACACATCCTGTAATATATATTTTAATTGTGACTCATCAATGTGCTTTTATAATTCCTTCAAGGATTTTCAAAGGGCAAATACACAATCTTGACTCAGAGGAACGCAAGAGCAGCAAGAGGGACATTCTGCTACCTGGCAACCCACCGCCTGACATGATGCGTTTCTGGAGAAAGCTTTATGAAGGGAACATCATTGTGAGATACAAAGTCAGTGGTGGGCACATTCATAAGGATGCCACTGACACACCAGCCTCTCCCAGTGGCCTTGACGCCCCATTGGTTGACTGTGGGGAACTGTGGTGAAAAGCTAGAGGCAACGCCATTGTCTCTACAACTTGTTGCATGGTGTGTTAGGAAGACATAATGGAATGTGCCTGCTTTGTTATCTTCTTCCACTGCCTAGCTTTTTGAAAGGCTGTAGGCCGTTGCTTCAGCTGTAGAATAGCAATCATTTAAAAATTGTCTCTTATGGAAGGTAACTACCAATGTCTGCATTGCTGAAGGTTTGACATTTTGTTCCACAAGGTCTTGTAATTAAATGTGTATTGCACAAATGCTATGCCACTATCATTATGTCCCATGAATGCATTGTTAACGTATTCACACTAGATGAGTTTCATCTAAAAAATATGGCTTTAACACTATGACTGCAAGAGTTTGTAAACAAAAGCACGTACGATATGTTATGACTTTTAATTCATCAGTGATTCTGTAACAGTTAACTGTTCAATAGTTTTGTGAAAGTGTAAGTAAGGCCCCTTGAGATCTCAAAACAGGCTGTGATGAGTATTATGTTGCGCAATTCATTACATTTTTAAATAATGGTAAATCGTATCTAAACCAAACTGTGAAACCTAAAACATATTTTGTTTGTTCTGTAGAATGCTCATTTTCCTTTCTAGCTTGCATATTTTTTGTGAAGCAAAATTAAAAAAAAAATCAACTACATGAGGAATACTAATACTGCAAAACTGAACTCTAACCTCAATATCCTCAAAAATGACACCTTTTGCTCATGGGCATTTGCTTAAAGAGAGCGTATCACACAAACAGCATTATCACAGAGGGAATGACACCACAGCTTTGCAAGTTATTGCTATCTACCAAAAAATATCCATTAGCTCAAAAATTACTAATTTCTGATGAGAAATATATCATTGTTACTAGCTTGAGCACTTTCAAAAGCATGCCGTGGCTTCCGAGAGTAATTCTTAATTTGTACTGGGCCATGTGTTCCACATCCTGAAGTTAAAACAGACATTGCTGACAACAGCAATTTGGATTTCTCTTAAAATTCAATTGTCTGTTTTTCCCGGAAGCCTACTTTTTTAAATATACTCAGCGTTGTCATGAAAGTGCGACTTTCAGTTATTTAGTTTGACATCCAAAACACCACCTTGACCAGGCATATAACTTCCTTCTGCTGTCCTGGCTGAGATTATTCATTAATGTATTCATAAGCCTTTAACACGTCTGCATTAGACATCATTAGCCAGAGTAGTACCGGTGCTCTGTCGGCTGATCCCCCGTTACAGGCAAAGTGGAAAGGGACAGCCCACTTTTAATTATATCACACAAAGCAAACCACGGGTTGGATCGTTTGTACAAGCAAACAGACCGTAAGTAAACACAGATGACATGATGAACAAGCTGTGCAGAGGGAATAGATGACATCAAGATAAGTGAAACAGATCACCACTCAGGGATTACTAGCAGGAAGAATCTTCCAGAGAAGAGGACGAGAGCGAAGCGGAGATCTGAAGAGAGGAGAAACTTGTGTGATGAAGGATGAGTTGAGCCCCTCTCATGAGGCAAAAAAGAATCTTCCAGCAGCAGTAATGTGCCAGTGCTGCTTAAGCCGATGGCCCATAGTATGAAGGAAAATGGCTTAGATGGAAGAGATTTCTGAGAGTAAAAGCATCAGGTCAAAGAGAAAATCAGTCCGTATAAGAAATAACTAGCCATCACATGGTCAGAATTTGAGAAAGTCTTTTACAAAACACATACATGGATGGTAATACATCACTGTTTTGCTGATGTTGAGGTAATATAATCCTGTCTGAAACGCAGGGAAAGTCAAGGAAAGGTGATACTGGCTGGTCGTGGGAGTTTCATTAGAAATGCTGCCCTGGGTGTGTTTGAACCCTCCAACAGCAGAGCAGGAATTAGAGGCTCAGCCAAAAAGACCTTGAATCACATCCAGTGAGAGAAAAGGACTGTGTGTGAAAGTAAATCCTTGTTCAATGCAAATGTCTCTGAGGCCTTCCAATCCATGAATTTGGTTGAAAGTTGTTTGAGATTTTACTGAGAAATGTTTTGCTGAGGAACACGGCTTGAATGGCAGCAACTCAGCTCAATCTCAAAGCAGGTCAAGGCACAAGGGAACCGTGTGAAATCAATCTGATGAACTTCTAAGATCTATTCACTCACTTCTGAATTACAACAGGGTTTTTCCTGATTCAGAATCGGCCTAAACATGAAGCACGACAGTATGCATAATCGGTCCGTGGACAGTGAAGGCAATTTATCTGTGTTACTATATTTGACATGCATCTATACAAATAGCTGCAGTCTGACTATGGATGGTCACATTGAGATTAACCACTCCCGTTAAAGGAACAGTGTGGAGCCTTTAGGGGAATCTATTGAGCGAAATAAAATATTAAGAAGTATGTTTTCCTTAGTGTTTCATCACCTCCGAAGAACCGTTATGCTTCATTTACTTCAACTAAGCAGTATACATGGGAGCGAGTGATCTTCAGGGAGCCTGCCACTGTGTTTCTAGAACGGACATACCAAACACTGGCTCTAGATAGGCACATTCTATTCAGGTTTTTGCATCGGGCACTTTAGTTCTCCTACACGCTTGGCACACTAACAACAACAAAAATAAAGTCATTTATGACAGGTTTGTATCAAAAGTTAAATAAAATATTGATAGAGCCAGCTAGATCGTACCGGCATGGTCAATGTTTAGTGCTCGCATGTAGACGTAAAACAGTCATACTCCGATGCACATCTGACTGAAGGTTTTACGTATGAGACTTAATATTTGGGACTAGAAGTGTCCCCCTTCATCACAATGTAGAAGTCCATCTAAACAAATGAAGCTTGTAGTCCTCGTCATGACAATAATCTGTAAATGAATTGACGAAGGGGCATATTATGTGAAACACTGCAGCTAAGGTGAGAGGACAGACTGCATGGTTGAATGTTCCTGAATTAAATTGATAAAATACAAAAACAAAGTTGAAGTGTCACTAACAGGCCTCTCTGCTCGACTCCTAAAGGACTACAACACTGTGACAATCACACAATACCGTATTTTCCGCACTAAAAGGCGCACTTAAAAGCCTTTAATTTTCTCAAAAAACAACAGTTCGCTTTATAATCCGGAGCGCCTTGTATATGGATTAATTCTGTTTGTGCTTACTGACCTCGAAGCGATTTTGTGTGGTTCACGGCGCGCTGTCAACATGTTTTAGTACGACTTCGGTAAACTCCAAAGCCGCACCGCTTGCAGCATCACGGCTACCGCAGTTAGGAGCGTCGCGGAGTAATACTGCAAAAACCAGATCACTGAAAAGAAGATCCGGTCAGAGCACGTCACCAACATGGACACGGTTCCCCTCACCTCTGATACCCCGTGAACCGCACTGCAGGAAACAGGGACCAGAACGATGTCACCCTTCACTGTAGTTCTCGCTATGGTTGTGAGTGTATTGTGTTGTATTTTACGTGTTATAACTGAACAATGTTGAGAGTTATTGTGAACACGTTTCATAAAATTTGACTGGCTGACTGTTTTGTTTCGCTTAATGCGCCTTATAGTCCGGTGCGCTATATACATGAAAAAAGATGGAAAATAGACCATTCATTGACAGTGCGCCTTATAATCCAGTGCGCCCTATAGTGCGGAAAATACGGTAGGCTTAAATACACTCAGCCATGTTTGACGTCATCTTTACTAACTTCAGTACAGGTCAGGCACAAAAGCGTGTCAGGGACAGCGCGTGAACAAAGACGGTCGACTGGGCAGACGCAGGAAGCATTCAGACCATTCCGAAGGCCAGAGATTCACTTCATGAGAACGCATTCAAAACTTTGAAACTGTCTTCCAAGAACAAGAAGAAAATTATCAAATTCAGCCCTGAAAATTAATGCTGGTTAATTACTGCTTTCTGAACAGTGTTTTTTAGGCTTTGGTATAGATGAGCTAACCAATTATTGAACAGAGCCAACAAGCTGTAATATGATTGATCCATCTATCCCTTATTATTGAATTGTCCAAATAATTATAAAATGTAAATGTGTTTTTAAATGGTTAAATATTTTAAAACACTATATTCTGAAGTGTATTCATCTTGATAATGTAATAGTTCGTTTATATATATATATAAATATATATATACATATACACAAGTCTACAGTCCATTTCATGGTATTTACAAAAGAGTAGTAGTGATGACAAAGTTTAATAAAAAAAAAATAAGCTCTTACATTTAGGGGAAATTAGTTATAACCAATTTCACAATACTGTGAGGTGAATTTGCTCAATATTAAGTTGACCTCTTCTAAACAGTGATTGTATAATATTATTTTGTGGTAACATTGTTCCATTTTCCTGATTTTCACATCCTTGTTATTTCCATCTTTGTAAATAAGCAGCCCGCAGCGATGCTCGGCTGTCCCAGCGGTCTTGGTTGTCATGGAGGCTAACAACTCTCATTATGATCAAACGCAAAAGATGAAACTACCCTCAGAGAAACAGTGCCAAAAGCAGAGGAGATCAACTAAGGTCAGGATTTTCACACCAATGGTCCATGAATTAGTCGATTGAAAAATAAAATGGTGGCAATGGTTTGAAGTAGCAGTTTATCAAGCTTAAAAATGTTTCTGTAAACGAGGCATGGCCGATACAAAGAGGATGGGAAGAGAAAAGGAGAGCAGAACAATAAAAGCAGTTTTGAACCACAGACAGATTTACAAGAATCATTAAAGATTTATATGATTTTGTGTGATTGTTGTTTGCTTCAATGAAACTTTACATTTTTGTCAGAATTTGCCGCTGGTGGCAAGTGGGTATGTGATATGGATACAGTCTCATCACTGTGTATACATGCATTACAATGTTAGTATACTGTATATTGTAGATTGTTAAAGTATCTGGACATTCAGCTGTTTCTGGAAAAAATGTGACCATTTATAATTTATATTTTTGACTAATCCAAAAAATTCAAAACTGATGCAAAAATCCTTTAAATCCAATATTGCCAGAAGGCTTTCCTGCTAAATGATCATGCAACACTGCTTGCAAAGGACCTAATACAATCAGAAGTAAACTGTAGAAATAGGGACAGCCATCATAAGTTTATCAACAACAATATTGTATCCCACTGAATATTGCAGTCACATTGCCTAACTGTTATTTAAAAAACTAACTGTAACAAACTGTAACTGTACAAAGAAATCAAAATGTTGGTATTATTATATTATTGTCTAACTACTTCATAACTCAATCTGTGATGCAGACCTGTCTTTCCTGTGTTTGTCATGGTGGTCTGGTTGGAGGTCTCAGCGTTGAACTTGTCCAGCACCAGCTCCTGGTACTCCTCCGAAACCAAAGCGTGTTCCTCTGCAATGTCCACAGGTGATTGGTTCGTCGCAGAACATTCTGGGTATGAGGCAGCCCAGCTTTGAGGTCCATGGTTTCCTGCAAAAATAGAAGAATCAAGAGTTTAACAAAAATGTAGACGAGTCCACGGAATTCCCTTTTCTGTAAAGATACTCGCGATAACACACAGACACAATTAGAATCCCTGACAAGAACCCTACGACAGCAGCGGCCAGGTTTCAATATGCCCGTAACGGAAATTGAGAGAATATTCATTCAGCTGCAGTGCCCTCTAAACCTCTCCAACAGCTGGGGAAATATGTAAACACAATGAAAATTCATAATCCGGCTACAGGCAATTCCTGTGTTAATTGTCCATATATGATATACATATCCAAATGAGGCAGATTCTACAGTGATACACACACTAAACTGAGCCTAGTATGGGTACAAAGTTAATGTGGGTCTGTGCCTCTGGAGAAAAAAAAACATTACACCAAATAGGCTATTTAATAAAAAACACTCGAATTTAACAATGGATGTGCAGTGTGTGCTGCAAACGAACTTCCTGTAGAATCCCCAACAACTGTCTGCTCTTTTAATCTCCGACTCCCTAGAGTGGCGCTTCTACAAAGGAATAATCCTCAACCGACAGGGGTCCCCTTGATCTCTTCTCGGGTACAATGGGCCAATGCAACAACAAAAGCTGAGGGATCAGGGGAACAAGGAAGCATGCATGGATTTGAACTTTTCTGGGTTAACACACTATTCATGATCGCATTCCCTACAGATAAAGGGCAACTTTGCTCCTGGCTCATTGAAAAGACATGAGAACCCCTCTTTACTAAAAACACGCTTGATAAAGGATGGCTTTAAGGCTTGAAATGTATAAACACCTTGCACTGTGCTCAAGACCCTCGAAAAGACAGTGACAATCAGGATTATTTTGAAATATCCAATATTTTACCAGTAGCCAGTGAGCATAAAAATGCATCATGAGGAGTGCAGACACATGGACATAAAGGAATCATGTCATTCATCTCTCCAATAATTACGTCACTATGTTAGGAAAACACTGCACTAAATACTGTTACGGGCTTGGAAATGTCTCAGATGTGTCCAGTGACAGTCAGATGATGATACATTGTCATTGAAACATCACCCACAAGATTATTGGCTAGTGTCTGGATTGCAATTGAATGTTGGAATGGGTTAACAAATGACTGCATCAGCCAGCAGGATTAAATGTGTCAGTCCGGGCTTTAGATTTACAAATATGCAATAGTATTATTGTTAGGCAAGAGAAAGCTGCTTGCCAATCATAAAAACACAGAAGATACGAGATATAAATCTCGCATCTTCTATTCCATTTGAGTTGTGCTTTCTGGCAGGTTAGTCATAACCCTACCATCAACATGGAAGCTGTCAGAAACTAAATTAAACTCAATTAGCTCCAATAAACAATTTATTGATTAAAGGTTAATGCTTTGTGAGGCAATGTTTTTTTTTATATCGTCACTAAAGCACATTACTCCCTATAATTGAAAAGCCTCGGTAACAAGACCAGTCTCACTGAGAATCGACAACACAATCAATATGGGAGAGCTGAAGAAATAAGTTGGATATCGAGCCGACTAAAAAGAGGCAGATATTACAGATATTAGGAGTCGATAGCCCGACTACAGTGGGACTCCCATGCTGCAATTTCTGTTAAATGTGAAACAGTCCACAGTACTATCTCTTTTAGTTTTAAGTCAAAACAGTCAAATCTGTTGCTGTTTTTAATCTAATTTTCTATTTCATATCTAAGCTGAGTATGGATACATATTATTTTATCCTGGCACTAATTCATTGGACTTGCAGTGAAATAAATGTCCTGGCTAAATCTGGATCCATAGATAGACCAGTAAATCAAGGCCCATATATTGGGGGGTATCAGCTTATTGGAGGTATGTTGGTATCTGTGTTTGCTGATGAGTAACAAGACATTGCACGAAAGAAATGTGAAAGTTTGATGAACGTATAAACCCTGTCGTCATTACATAGATTGTCCACACTGACAGGGATACGTTTCAACTAAACATAGGAAGCTTGTTGTTTATGTTAAGAGTTCATGTTTAAAAAATTACACTTTCGATCTGTGTATTACATTTTGTAAACTCCTAAATATCCGTATTGGAATAAAAAACCCAGTATCTGTCGGACTTTAATATGTATTGATCAATGATGATATTTGTGAGACAAGCTATATAAGTTCACTTGTAAACCAACACATTTGTACTAGTTTTCCCATGTACATTTCAGAATTTTTGTAGGACAAAAAATGGAGCTCAGAGAATGTCGGGTTGGTTGTATATTTATGGAGGACATGCCTGAGGCAGTTATGCAATTGGCTATGACTTCCATCCCATTTGTGTTCTCAGAAAATATACATTCTCTTTGGCAGCACTGTGTGAAGAACCATTCCTTCAGGTTTTTTGTATATTTATCATTCCCTTAACCAACAAAGTTCTCTGTGAAACGGAGAACTTTTCGGGTTAAGTGAATCGTGACAAGTTACAAAAAACATTGTAATGATGCTACTGAGATATATAGCGCATACAATGTGACTGACATACCTCACAATAACAACAAATTATATTTGTCAGATGTGTTGAGAAAAATGTTATGTTGACTCAGAATATGAAAGGGAGTTATACAAAATAAAAAGAGTCTGGGATTTACTGGTGGTATACAAAGATAAAGCTAAAATTTTAATAAATCTCATTAACATGTCAATATCTGTGTACATCAGAAACACATGGTGTAATAGGTAAAGTGCACTGAACCGACTAAAATGTTTCACAGACCACTTTTATGCAAAGTGTAACTAGCGAAAATGTTAATTTTTTGCTAATTTTCCATTAAAAAACACATTACACCCCATTTACTGCCAGAGATAATTCTGCCTTTTCAAGAACAAAAAGGGAGGAGCAGCGTTAAAATCAGATAAGTGAGGGTTGCACAGCAGTCAATTAATCTGTCTCATTGCCATCCATCAGAATGGCTATAATCCTAGTGGTTAAGCTTTTCCCACCACAGCCCATCCACTCTATATGGCCGAGGTGAACAAATAAAAAAAAAAGTACATGTTTAAACATATTGTAGATTGATTTATGTATAATATTACACAACACATTTGCAACTACATTCAGCGTATGGCTCTAAGATAACCGGGTCCGCATGACACACTTATTCTAATGAAAATCTTTATAGAGGCTATGAGGTAATTCATGCGGTATGCTGATCGTTTTATGTACTTATGATGGACAAAGATGAGCCCCTTACACTGATTTTACAGCTCACCTTCCAGGAATATGACAACATTTAGCAGAATTTATCTGAACCATCAACGCAGATGGAACTGATCAACACAATACAACAGCCTCGCAGCAAATCTGTGAAAGCGAGGTTGGGATTATTCTTGTGCTCCCATGGTGGATACTAGCATCATATAGTGTTGCCGTTATGTGGGGTCTTTGTTTTTTATTGAAAATAAATTAGCGTATACCTCAGCAAACGTAGCAACAGCACAACAAGCACACAGCCGGTTAAAGAGTACAAAGCATACAACAATATATAACCAAGATGGATTCGAGCAGGTTTGAAGCTAAAATATGCATACGCCTGGTATTTACCCCCATCTTAACAAAAGTCACCGTTCTCAAAGACTGCTTTTACCAGTTTCACTCACATTCTGCACCGTTTTAAGGTGTTTAGATCCCTTGCAGCACCGTTTCAATGACAACACTTCTCCATCAATATTTGACTGATTCAATCATACTTTCCTTTAAGTAATTTAAGATCTATGCTGGAAGTAAGCAAACTGGTGTATATACAGCCCATACTGTTCTGAGCTCACTTCTCTGTGTGACGTGATGCCACTCTTGTTGTAAGTCAACCGAGGACATGTTTCTCTCAATCTGGCATTTTCAGTTCCAGGCTTCATCCCATTAACCTTGGGATAAACAGCAGTGCCTGTGCTACAATGGCAATGCTGACAGAATGCCAATTGCCTTGTCATTTTCGTTTTGTCCCTCTGAGAGAAAGCATCCGTAATGTACGCAGCCCGGCAGACCTTCCAGAATTGGCACATGAGCGCTTGCGAAAACCTCCGCTGATCAGTCCATATGTGTGAGTGGCACTGACAACATAACATGGCCAGCAGCTATAAGACACAGTATGGGCAGCAGGCAGAGAAGTCACAATAGTTCTTCAGCTGGAGCAGTGTTAAATGAGTGTAAAGCCTCGTGCATGCTGCAGAATCGCCTTTCTCTGGAACATCGGAGCAACATTCCAGCTGGTTGAGACACAGGCTTTGTAGCAGCGGTGTCGAGTGTCCAGGTTAGACATCTGATGAGCTCAGGGCTTGTGCAATGTGAGGCAGGACAGAATAGTCACGTCAGTCCACTGTTTTTCATGTCAGTCAGTAACACTTACTGTCCAATGGTTACTGACATCTTTAAAATCACTAGACTACTTGGAACAACACAAAAAAATAGGTCCATTGGGGCAACAAGTGCGCTAGGTTATATGATCACGCAGTTTGAAAATACAGTTACCTCAGTTCTATTTATTTTGAAGAGCCGACAACTAAAGGCAGATGAAATGATAACCCAAAACTTCATGTTCTAAAATACTGTTGCAGCCCAACTTCCTGCTTCAACCTTGACATTTCATATGTATTTGTTCGCACTCTTGAGAGATTATTCGTGGCATTACTGGTGTGCTCAATTTTGGTTTTACATCTAATTTAAATGGTAGCTACTCTGGACCCTTTTTTTTTTTTTTTATTCTCTTTTTATTCAGCTTTTCACATGTTTGCAATCATAGACAATACAGTGTACTCTGTACGCCTTCTGTAGTTAACCGTCAGATCACATTTAAATATTTTTGGGTAATACAGAGGCAGGCCTCACTGACCTTCAAGTAAACATGCTATAGCATAAAAACACACACAAAATAAAAAAAATGAGAAAAAAAAACACACAAAATTATGGGGTGAACCTGAAACTTATTCAAACAAGGGGGGTATTAAAATATAAAAAAATATATATATATATATATTATATATCATATATATATATATAAATAAAGAGTCCCTTCTAAACAAATGATGGTCTTATTGGTGTAACATAGATTATTCATTTTCCCATCTAGACAAAAGATTCCCTGTTGCAGTCTCAAAGCAAAGGTTATCCTCTCCATCTTAAAAATGTCATACACAATATCAATCCACTCATCCAAAGTAGGTTTTCCTGGTTTTAACCACATTCTGGTGATTGCCTTCTTGCAAGCAGCACTCAGGATTCTAAACAGATATCTGTCTTTAGAGGAAAACATTTCTAGTGGTAAAACACCCAAATATAACGTTTCAATTTAAATGAAATATCCACCGAAAAACTTTTCTAACACTCCATGAACCTGCTGCCAGAAAGGATTCAAAGATGTGCAAGACCAGAATATATGGAAATGGTTTGCCATAATGCATCCACACTGTCGCCAGCATGCAGAGGAATTAGTGTAATGTCTCTTCTGAGCTGGAGTAATGAAAAACCTTATGAGGTTTTTCCAACAAAACTCTCGCCATGAGGTTGAACTTGACGTTTTCCATTGCATCTCACATAAATTCTCCCAGTCTTCTTCCTCCAGAACTAAATTTCCTTCCCTTTCCCATTTTTGTTTTACATACAGCGAGTTACCTTTTGTTTCTTGTAAACTCCTATAGATTTTTGAAACAGCTTTCTTGTTGGAGCCCTCAAGATAGGCATCTTTACAACTTTTAACAAAGTGTTATCCCAGTGCACTTGTATGCTCTCCCTCTGTATTTTATCAATGTAATGTCGAACTTGAAGGAACCTGTAGAAATCATCACTTTTCAGATCAAACTGCCCCTTCAGATTCTGAAAGCTGTTCATGGACCCCTTGTGAAGAAATGTGCAGTAGGCTGTCAGGCCTTTTGAAGACCAACACTTGAATCTTGCATCCCATCTTCCAGGTAGAAATTCTGGATCATACACACACCATCTTAAAACCTTTACAGCCTCCCTCAAGTGTTTTTGAGTTACCAGTCTATTCCACACCTTAAGCGACAGACAGATCCATGGGTTTTTCAGTTTGATTAGTTTATTCATCAAGACCTTATCCCCAATCGCAGCTTGAATTGGAAATTCCTCTGATATAGCACTCTCCATCTCCTTCCACCTAGCAACGTACTTTGGATTGCACCAGCATATTAATGGTCTCAATTGAGCCGCAATATAGTAATCCTTTAAACATGGGAGTGCGACACCACCCTTGTTTTTAGCCAATTGTAGACTCTGATATTTAAATCTTGGCTTTCGTCCCTGCCAAATGTACCTTGAGATAAGTTTATCCCATTCCTGAAATTGTTGGTCAGATAGTTCCAGTGGAAGGGACTGGAAGAGATACAGCAGTCTCGGCAAAATAACCATTTTAACCGATTCAATGCGTGAAATAAGACTGAGAAAAGGAACAAGGTCCCATCTCCTTATGTCTTCCCTAATTTTTTGGTTCAAAGGTAGATAATTAAGTAAAAAGTTTTGTCAAATCTATTGGAATATTTACTCCCAAGTACTTAATGGATTCAGCATCCCACCCAAATGTATAGTTTTCTTCATATTTACTGAGGGCAGTACTTAAAACTCAGAATTTGTGTCTTCAAAACATTCAATTTATATCCAGAGAAGGATCCATATTGTTCTAAAGTTGAAAATAACTGGACCAGAGATTGTTCTGGACTGGATAGATACACCAATATGTCATCAGCAAATAAAGAGATCTTTTGCTCCACCCCATTCATTACTATTCCTTGATACTGTTATTTTGAATAATCCACTGGCTCAGAGGTTCGATAAAGATCGCAAACAAGAGAGGGCTAATTGGACAGCCCTGTCTCGTTCCCCGCTCCAATGGGAAGGAATTTGAAACGGCTCCATTAATTTTGATTCTCGCCCTGGGTCTATCGTATAAAGCCTGTATAGTTTTATAAAGCTACTGTGAAATCCAAATGTGTCTAAAATTCTAAACAGGAAGGTCCAATTTACACAATCAAATGCTTTTTCTGCATCTAACCCAACTAATACTGCTTCCAAATTACTTTCAGTTATATGGTTAATTATATGTAGTGACCTTCTGATACTATCATGGGTTTGTCTTTCTTGTACAAATCCTGTCTGATCAAGGCTAATAATTTGTAGTAATAATCCCTCTATTCGTTTGGCTAGTATATGGGTAAAGATTTTGTAATCCTGGTTCAACACGCTAATTGGCCTAAAATTACTGCATTCAGTTTTATCCTTTCCCTCTTTTGGAATAAGGGATATAACTGCCTCCTTCCAGGAGGGCGGGATAATGTTCTCCTTAAGTACCCAGTTAAAGGTAGACTGCAACATAGATACCAATGACCCTTCCATCACCTTGTACCATTCCGAGGGAAACCCGTCTGGGCCTGGGGCCTTATTTGATTTAAGATGTGCTATAGCTAAGCTAATTTATTTCTCTGTTATTTCAACTACCATCTGACTTCCCTGCTCACTAGTCAGTTTAGGCAGATGTACCCCCTTGAAGAAAGCCTCCATTTTCTCCCCATCAATTTGAGGTTGGGAGTATAGCTTTCGATAATATCCTTCAAAACAATTTTGTATTTCTTTTAGTTTATACTGTATGGAATTAGTAATAGGATTTCTAATTTTATTAATTGAATTCTCTGCTTGTTGTTTTTTCAGCCTATAGGCTAATAATTTACTGGCTTTTCCTCCTCCTTCATAGTATTTCTGTTTGGTGAAAATTAACTTTTTTTGTATATCTTTAGTGTAAATCTCATTTATTTCATTCCTTTTCTTTTGGAGCAATCCTCTTATTGTCTGATCATTTGAATCTTTATGATTTTGTTCCAATTGTTTTAATTCTCCTTGTAACTCATCTAACTCTTTTTGCTTGGCTCTTTTAAAGCGAGCACTGTATCCAATTATCTGCCCTCGAAGCACAGCTTTACATGCGTCCCACAGTATTGGAGGGGAAACTTCACCATTATCATTTTGTTCCAAGTACTCAGTGATATCCTTCTTCATTTGGTCCCTCATATTATTCAGTAAATATGTATTTAATCTCCATAACGTGTTTCTTTGATCCTGCTCCAGATTAAATTTTAAATAAATAGGGCAATGATCTGAAAGGTCCATGATCCCCATGTCGCAGCCCCCCACCCTGTGCAAATCTTTACCAAAGGTTAGAAAATAATCAATCCTTGAATAAACCAAATGTGGATTAGAAAAAAAAGTATAGTCCCGCTTTGAGGGATTTATTTCTCTCCAGACATCTACCAAACCAATATCCTCCATTGCCAATTTGAATTTCTTGTTTATCAGCTTGGGCTGCCTAATATGCACATTTGAAGAGTCCAGTATAGGATTCAATCTTATGTTTAGATCACCCCCACAGATTAGGACCCCCTGAGTTTCTGCTATAATTAAATCAAATATCTGTTTAAAAAAAGTCCAATCTGAATTAGGCGGAGCATAAACATTCAGAAGGGAAACCAATGAACCATCTAGATTTCCTCTTACTAATATATATCTCCCCTCTGTGTCCTTTTTTTCAAACGTGGGTTCAAAACTAATATTATTGGAAATTAATATTACCAACCCCCTCCTGTGGCCAGCCGCATATGATGATGAGTACTGATGTTTAAAGCCTAGTCTTCTTAATTTAGCATGCTCTGTATCCGATAGATGCGTTTCCTGCAAGAAAGCCACCTCAACTTTATCTCTTTTTAGTTTAGTTAATATCTTACTTCTCTTGATGGGGTTTACAAGACCATTCACATTATATGTTGCCATTTTAACCACTTGCATTCAGAGTTTAATTAGGACAATATTAGTAATAAATACCAACCCAAGTTATTACAGGTAACGAAAGATTTATCATAGGTAACACCCCAAAGACTGCAAAGAACTGCAGCAAACACTGTAACAAAAAAAAACAAAAAACAAAGAAAAGACTTCCAACTGTGGGGTCATCATATTGACCCTGATTAAGCCCTGATGGTGATAGGGCTCTAAAGTAAAGCCTCCCCACCTGTAAAGTGGGAGAGGGCCTTCATATCCTACTTCCATGTTGTTATCCATCTGTCGGCTGCATGGCTGAAGATTAATACCCCGACCCTTTCAGAATATTCTGAGTTTTATAGCCTGTACATTGTTTCTTTATTGTGCAGAACGTGATTATAGTCTTAAATCTCTCTTGTAGAAACCAGCTCTTCGGCTTCCTCCACTGCAAACAAGAACTCACCCATTTGTCGGGAAACAGCAGCTTTCAGTTCACTTTCATTCACGCTGAGTCCTTGTGCCTAAAGGCCGCTAGCTTCTCCTTGTAGTTGACGTTCCTGGCGGCTCTGTCCAGGGTCCCCGGTCTCTTGCTGGTGCGCCAGGTCATTCGCTGGATCTGTTCCAAAAGTGAATCTGGGTGCTTAATGACCGACACCGGGAGCCCCCTCTTTGCCATATCCTCAGTCGCTTCCTCCGCCGATCCGTATACGACAATTCCCTCCTCATAGAAGACTCTGAACCTGGCCGGAAACGGGGTTTGAAATCTTATCTTCCTCTCCCTCAGGACCATTTTCGCTTCTACATACGCCTTTCGCTTTCTCAAAACATCAGGCGCGTAGTCGTGATCCAGGTTAACCTTCCTTTCGAGATGTTGAAATCCTCGCTTTTGCCAGGCTAGTCTCAGCAATTCTTCTTTCGTCCTGGAACTTGACATTTTGACGACGATAGACCTCGGTGAGACTTCCCCAGGCGGCATCGGCATCAGGGCGCGGTGCGCTCTCTCAACTCGTAGTTCAAAGGTAGCCGGGAGGTCCAAACCCTCCCTCAGCAAAGCCTCCACAAAGGTTCCCATCGACGGGGAATTATCCTCCGCTCCCTCTTTAACGCCGTGGATTCGGATATTTTCCCGTCTTGATCGACCTTCCAGGTCCGTTAGCTTAGCATCCAGATGCACCTGTAGTTGTAGCAGCTCCGTCACCACCTCCTCCGCCACCTGTAGCCGTGTTTCCGTCTCTTCAATCCGCCCTTCTGCCTCGGCAATTCTCGTGTTAGTCTTGTTTATTTCTTTATGAATCTCTTTCAGCTGCTGGCCGTTATCTTTCCTGAACTCTCTCAATTCTTTCAATATGAGGCTCATGTCCGCTCTCCCCGTTCGTCGTCTTGAGGTGCGTTGGAGTGTCGTCTTCCAGCACCGCTGCTAGCAGAGGAAGCTAGGCTAGCTCCGTCACCGTCAACTAACTCAGTCTGCATTGGTTTTTTACTCTTTTTTGGAGGCATTCTCAAGACCAACGCTCTTTAGCCAAACTTTAAAATAAATGTTGTATATATTCTGGTTGTAGTTGGTAATTTTTAGCTCCGAATGTCGGGAGCACGATCTTTAACCAGCCATCGCGTCGCTCAGTGATCTATCCTCCCATCAAAGATGTTCTATTGCCTCTGGACCCTTTTTTAACGGCCTCCCTTTGTTTCAAAAACCAAAGCAATTCATTTGGTGACTAAGATGACATAATTGCTTGCGGATGGTATAAAAACGATATTAACTATGGTAAATCCATAATGTTTTCATTGAATTAGTCTGAAATCCCTTTTGTCAAGATGAGAACCTTCTCAACAGTATGATTGGCAAACACGGACAATTTGGTGCTGCTAAATATTTATTTAAATACATAATCCTTTTTTTAAATCTCAGCTTTGACTGATTGACACTGAGATATTTCAGTCTGGACCAAAGTGTTGAACCAACGGCCTAACAGACAGACGGAAATTGCTTTCCTTATAGTCATGCTGCTGGGATGGCAGGCCTTTGTCCTTTTTTTCCTCAGATAAGCAAGGAATTCATAAGCACAGTGCCTCAAACATGCCCTTTTCCATTACTAAGATACTCCAGATACATATTCTTACACCTATTCACAGAAGTGTAGACTAATTTAATATTTTTCACAATGCATGGCGCCTTCACTGGATATGCGGGGTGCATTCAGAATGAACTGTGAGGCGTGGTACTAACACAGGCAGACGTCAGCCTCGTCTACTGTAAACTCCAATAACAGAGGTCCTTTGCACGAGCCAACAGACTTTGTCCCATCCTCCAGCACCACTTCGTTCCACGGTCTGTGTGTCCTGCAGATCTCCTTACATGCTTCCTGGCAGCTCTGTGACCTAATGGCTGCGATGTGATGAGTGAGGGAGAGAGCTCAGCTCACAGCTGAAAGGACTGCGAGAAGAAAAGAGCGAACTCAGTCGTCTGAATGATGCCGTTTTTGAGCGTTAAACAACAATCATACAGACTCCCAACCACACGGTATAACAAACAACCAGGGGTGGATATAGTTTGCAAATCCAATCACAAGCTTATAGTTTCATAATTTCTTGCCTTCACTATCACCTTTGATGGGGCCCAGGCTAACTTATTTTCTGTGCCATGTGATATTCTGAGTTTCATTTTTTTCAGATCGACACAAATAAGAGGCTGCATGTGACTACAATTAAAGTGAGGAAAATCATCCAGGCAAAATTGGCAGTTGTTATCCAGGAGTAAATGAGGCCATGCTGCTAAAACTACAAACTATTTCGCCAGAATGTCATACGTGACTGAACACCGGTTAAACCAAGGACAGAGCCTTTTATTGCTGCCTTTACTTTAATGTTCAACAACTGATATCTATGTTTAATGACAAAGTAAAACATGCCCATCAAGTCTTACTGTGAAAAAACAGAGAACACGTTCAGGTGAATACAAATGTTGTTATGGAAGTGGAATCATCAATTCCAACAATTAGCCCTCTATATCCTTTATGTGTGATTTTGTATTCATAAAGAACTGTATTTTCAAAAGGATTTTCTTGTTTGATGCCTTTACTGGCTTATATGCTTAAGACGACTTAATTATCGGCAAACCATGAAGGTAGAAAAAAACACCATAATGCCCTAAGTGGCTGTCAGAAGGCTCAGCATTTTTACCAAGGGATTATTGGATGTGAAAATAGTTGCAGTCTTCTTGGATGCTTTTGAAAGCTTTTTCTCAGCATTGTCTCACATCCTGAGATGTGAAGGAACAGGTACTCCATCAGCGCAGATTGCAAGAATACAAAAAGGCATCTTTGGTCACTACGGGGCAAAAAGTGACGAATAAGTGAGTCTTCAGTTACACTTCAACAAATTCAAGGTGATTTGTTTGAGCTTGTCAGTTCTGTCATGAACAGAGGCCAGAATAGCTAGATTTAAAAATAGCCAAAGTTATTCCTGTGCATAAATCTGGAGATACAAGATTGTTTAATAATTATCGACTAATATCTATGTTACCATGTTTTTCTAAAATAGTGAATGAACGTGATATATGAGCATCAGTATGGTTTTAGGAAAAAACACTCCACCGATATGGCCCTTGTTCAGCTTGTTGAAAATATCTATACAGCCATTAATAATAATGAATTTGCTATTGGCATATTCCTAGATCTTTCTAAAGCCGTTGATACTGTTGATTATACAATATTACTTGATAAATTACACAAATATGGTTTTAAAAATGTTGCAGTTAAATGGCTGTGTTGTTATGTTTATAACCGGGAACAATATGTGTATGCTAATGGTTGTTTTTCGTCCAAAGTTAAGATGTCATGTGGAGTTCCTCAGGGATCTATACTTGGACCCCTATTATTCCTCATTTACATCAATGACCTGGCTTCTGTATTCTCATCCTTTACACTGATTCCGTTTGCCGATGATACGAATTTGATATTAACTCACAAGAATTTCCAAACATTCATTAAGGAAGCTAATTCTGGCCTAGCTATGCTATCCGAATGGTTTCTTGCTAATACGTTATCACTAAATGAAAAAAAATCCAACTTTATTGTGTTTGCAAGTAAAAACAAAAAATACTGTCAAGATATGTATTGGTTGGATCGAAATTAATCAAGTTGCATCCACCACATTTCTAGGTATTCTAGTTGATGAAAAAGTGTAATGGGAAGAACATATACATTCAGTAACCAACAAAGTTTTAAGATCACTCGGTATCATCAGACGAATCAGGGGTTTGGTTCATTAGGCATGCATCTTAACCCTTTACTCAAGTTTAATGTATCCATATCTCATCTACTGCACTATTGTCCGGACAAATACATATCCATCAAATTTACACATTAATAATTACGCAATAACAATTTGTAAGAATAGCTGCCTCCTACAACTATTTGGCTCCATCTGCTCCTCTGTTTAATTAACTAAATGTATTGTCTATCTATGACATTAACACAGTCCAGACCTGTTATTTCATCTATAATTGCACTTTCCTGTCTAATATGCTCCCTACACCTTTCAAAGAATATCTTAAGACCAAATCACATCTGATCATCTCCATCCTCCCTTCGGCCATACTACTCATAGCCAGTTCTCCATTAAACACAGAGGTTCTTTACTCTGGAATACTCACATTCTTATTGCTAACTCCTCATCTTCACTCAGTAACTTTAAACATAGATTAAGGTCCAGCCTGGTGAATCAAGCCTCTCCATTTGCTACCGAGCCATCATGTACATGGTGTTTTGTATTTGTTGATGACATGTGTTATTATTGATATACATGTTGATGGATTGAATACACAGGACCATAGGACAAGGTACTTGTTTATCGTGTCTTATGTTTGATTTACCTTGTTTAACTTTATACGTGTTTATTACTTTAAGTGTTTAGTTGTATAAGCCCTTTAGGTTTCTTTTCTTACCTGCACTAATTTCTGTGTCTTTTAATAATGTTACATTTGTAATTTTTTTCTTTTATTGTGCAAATAAATAAATAAAAATAAATAAACAAATAAGAAGCAAGCACACCTAAACTATTTTATTTGTCTTCATTTAGTTTATTATTGAGATACTGACACAACAATAGGTAAACTGGTGAATTTGATGACTTAAATGGAATCAGCTGTAAATAAGGCTAAGGAAGGCCTGAGTTTCCAATTGTTCCTTCATTTCAGGAGCTTCCCAACAGAAGCCCCACACAGAGAATAAATAAACAAAGTGCACCGACCTCCATTATTTTGGATGAAAGTATTTTATTGTATTGTTTTTAAAGTTAACGTTTATTTTTTCAACGATTTCATCCATCAAACTCCTCAACCTGCTCTTGTAGACATAAATACATATGATGAATATCTATACCATACAGTCATTTTAACTTCTCATCATTGCATTACACCAGTACTGTATCAGCTTCCTTGGAGTTACTGCAGACACTTACTGTGACATGTGATTAAAAGTATGGCTGCTCTGGGAGATAGCTGACAGGAGGTTCAGATAAGGCAACTACTTTCCCCCAAAGTGTAACACTAACGCCAACATAAAAAGCAGACAAGAACCTATGAATCATCAAATTCAATGGATCATCAATAATCCTTTGCTGTCTCAACCATCAAACAGAAACTCCACTCGAGTCATTTTGAAGTTGCACACCCTTTTGCTGAGGCTGCGGGTCACTTACTGATGACCCCTGTTACATTAGTTATTACTTTTTTTAAGCTTAATATCGCAGTCAGTTAGTCTAGATGTTTGAGTAGATGACCAATGTGATAAGACACACGTTATGTTAACTGATTTGGTCATTTAATTTTGAATTATGACTAGTTCCTGAGGTGGTCTAAAGCGTTACTTCACTTGGCCGATCTATAGATATTAATCTGCTTTATTAGTCTGGAGGATATGCATTTCATCAGAAATTGGTTCATGCGCCCACAACTCAAGCACAAAGGATCAGAAGAGCAGAGTGGTCATTTCAATAAAGGCGATAAAGCAAACTACTGTCAAGAAAAATCTTCTCTACTTCTATCGGTTTCTCTCCAGCATTTCACGCCAATCTAATGGCCAATTAGAAGGACTGGAGCCAAATGTTATAGAAAAAGAAGTGGAGGTTAAATGTCTCATCTCCAGAGAAGTAATAATCACAACCTAGAGTGTGATGAGGCCGTAACATGGACTTATGGTGGGAGGCGGCTCAGAAGCCAAGCTATGTGCGTTTTTATGGAGAAATACTAAATCTTTTCTCGAGAGACAGAGATAAAAATTTAAAAAAGGGTTTGACCCTTATTACTTTGACAAACACCACCATGTTTACTATGGTAATTAACAAACAAAAAAACAGCAATACAGTTAATTCAGTTTGAATGAAATACCCTGTTAATTCTCTTTTCTTGTTGAGTAACATTATCATCCTCTGATATAGTAGACAAGCTGACACTAATTACAAGCCCCCATCAACATTTTTTTTTTAGTGAGCAATTTTTGAGTTAACAATGAAAAGACAGTGTGGGTGTGTGACACAAGTTAACCAATCTAATCTGGAGACTGTGTCTGTCTGTCTGTCAAACAAAATATGGAATAAAGGAAAACTTTGCCACTTTTCAACTGCCGTTGTGGGTGGTATGTGCAAATTAACAATGTTACGCTTTCCTTCGTGTTCCTTCGGCACAAAGAACATTGAGGAACATTGTTTAGAAAATGGAAGCAACTATGGTTAAAAAAAGAGATAATGCGGTGGCAAAGTATATAATTCCCACCATTTGAAAAGACACCACTGAGAAGCTCTAAAATGGAGATATTAATCCAAAGAAAGTAGAAAAAAGCTACATTTACTTGGTATAGATTCTGAACTCAACCAAGTTCACTTGAAATGAATCAATGAGCGGAAGGCTAACATTAGATGACATCATGGTATCCTCTGATTTCTTTCATTTGGTCGCCAATCTTTCAATCAGTGCCTGAAATCTACAACCCGTAGACACTACAACAAGCTTCACTTCTTCCTATTTATCTTCTGTCTTCAGTCTGGTCACAATGTGACTTGGCCAGTCAAGAGCACTCTTTCCCATAAGAAAGTGGTTGTGGGTCAGTTCATCTGGGACCATTGTGATAGTCCATTGATCTTAAATTGATAGATTATTTACACAAACGGCTAAAAAGCCTACACAGTTCATCCACAATAGATACCCTAAAAACATCCTAAAAGATATAACCTCAGCACTTCCAGCTGAGTGAGTTGTTACTGTCTAACAGAGCATAGTTGCAAACAGTTCAGATTTTCGGTTATATAATGGCAGGGCTCCAGACTGCGACCAAATGGTCGCATTTTGCGCCTAAAATTAGACACAGTGCGAGTAAATTTTTCATCAACTCGCGCATGCGCGACCAGTAAATTAGCAGATTTTTTATTTTTTTGTTATTAAATATTTTTGTTGCTGACAAACTTGTTCTACACTTCAGCCCACTATAGTTAGCGGTAATGCCTGAATGACTGGTTTGCTAACCGACATTAACTCCAGAAGAAGAAGAAAGGAGACGAACACAGAAGAAGAAGAAGGCTGGCCTGTGTGTGAGAGCGGGAGGGTGGGGGGAATGATTGACAGCGGGAAGGGGGGGGGATGACCACGGTTATAGGCTAATGTGTGAAAAGAGGCGGGACTTGGGGGTTATCGCGCGAATCCAGAGATTTTACATAGCGGTGTCTCCTGTAAACAATGAATGGACAATGGCGAAGCGGACTATCAGTTCGTACTTTCTTCCTAAACCTAATGATATAGAGAAGACAAATCCCGAGAATGAGTCCGACTCAGATTGTAAGGAAACGGTCGTGGCGAAAAAAGGCAGGAAATTCAGCTTTCGCGATGAGTGGCTGCACGAGTTCACCTGGCTGAGGTATTTCAGGGAGACCAATTCAATGAACTGTAAATTCTGCTGTCGATTCCCACAACATGCGGGGAACACGAAATGTGCTGATAAGACTGGCACTACACAATTAAAACACGACACGCTGATCAAACACAACGCCAGTCTGAAACATAAAATGTGCCGCGACCTGTGCAATGAAAGTGCAGCTCCACTCCCAGTCGCATTTAGAAGACAAGAGGCTGCTAACCAGTGCGCCGAGGAGGCCGAATTCAGGGCTCTCAAGTGTCACGCATTGAGCGTGAGACTCACGCATTTCGGTCTTAAGTCACGCACTCCCGCCACACATCGTATTTCTCACGATGAAAAAAACTCTCGGCTATTTAATGTTTTAATGTGCCGCAGCGCGCAAACATGAGCTGGCCGCGCTGCCCTCACCGTGGAGGAATCAAGCGCTCCCCTGGAGTTCTGCTGTGGAGCCACTTATCAGCCAATCAACAAAAAGAAATTGGCTACACAATAGCCAATCAGAAAACAACCCGTATCTGGGTTAGAATCAATCCAGCAACCAATGAAAATAAAGCATCCTGGAATTGACAACATTCCCACATAGCATTGGTATAATAATGAGTTTTTACAAATATATATATATATATCTATATATAGATATATATAGATACAATAAAGTCTAAATATGCTCACTGCGTATATTGGTGTGGCAAACTGCTCAACCATTGATTTCAGGTGGTCTTGCTGAGTTCTGAGAAGAAGGCATCTGATAAGGATGGCGCCACGGCCGTCTCAGAGCCTGAGCTGAATCTTTCATCAGGGGTCATTGTGTTCCACACAGCAGCTCACACACATAAAAGCAGGTAGAGGAAGTGGTCAATCATACAGGCATTTAGGTCTAATTGGCCACCAGAATGAGCTCCAGCCCAAATATTGTTTTCCCGTGGCACTATCTGCTTCCATCTCGTGGACTTTCATAGAAATTGTGGCTTCCTGTTCTTGGGTGTTGGCCGCTGCATAAGTACAACATCCCCTATTCTGTAAAAATAATCTCCGGGACGTTGTGTGAAGAATAAGAGGGACAGAAATACACTCTGTCCCCATGAGGCAGAGCTTCCCCTTCAATTCAAAGACGTTAACAGTTTCCCCTTCAATATGGCAAAGAGCCAACATGCCTACAAATGTCTCAGAACCTTTCCTCCTGTATGGATCTCTGATTGATCCCCACACAATACATTTCACAGGAATCCAACAATGAAGTATTCTCATTAACTTGCGTTACCCACATAGTTACTGTGATACAGTTTTGGAGGTGTGAAAGGTAAAGCAAGACTATGACAAAATCATGAGTATCCATTGTAACAATGCATCATTGCTAAAGCTATGAGATGCATAAACCTGACTTGACCCTTTGTATGTTAGTGAAAACAGGCACGCACACAGACAGAATAAGTCAATGCCCTCCAGGCCCAGTTAGACACGTTCCGAGTTCCACACCTCTCTTCTTGAATACAATGGTTGTTACACAACTAACTTATGTAGCATGCTGGAGAAAGTGGAGATGGGTGCAGTTTGTGCTCCATCACTCTTTACGTGGCCCTGTTAAGTCTGTTCTGCCTCACAGCACAGCTGTTGTTCAGAGACAGGCGAGGCAGGTGATTGGAGAAGAGGCAGCAGGCGGACAGATCGCTATGTCAGTTCAAACAGCTGTAGACTGCAGTGTCTTTCTGCACTCAAAATGTCTACAAAGTAATTCAGCCCGATATCAACTTTCCAAAAGGAAAGAGAAAAGGGGTGTGACCTATAAGTGATTACTGTCCACAGCATGAGTTTCAATAGTCAATGCGTGAGAGTTCATGTTTAATTTGATGACCACACTTTTAAACACTGATACAGTATGTGAAATATCTGCTTAGTGTAGCTCACTTTAAAAAATACATTGGCCATATTTTTCCAGAACTTCCATATTCTGCTAGTCAGTCTTCACATTATGCTGGAGATAAAAACAATAGCAAGACTAAGAGTTTTGCTGTATTACTTAAAAAGACAAAATTAAAGGAAAACAAGTATTCTTAAACCACAGTTAGCTTTAGCCCCCTCCAATACCTCCCAGCACCCTGTTATCCTTCAAATTAAACAAGTTAGAGTAAACCTCTGATTATGTAGATTTCTCCCATGTAATTTTCTCAAATATAAACAAGACAAAGGTCTGTCCATTTCATGTTGCTGCATGATAACGGGCATGTTTAAGCTACAACTCTTTTGGTTGTTAAAAGAATGGCTTCAAGTGTCAGCCAATGCATGCAGTTCAACGTATCAATGTTTATGTAAAAGTGTGAAAAATGTGCAACTTTTTAAATACATGTGAGTTGACACAAACTCATCAGGGCCCTTAGATGTGGATTGAATCAGATAGTATTTTTATTTATTTATTGTATTGTAGTTTGTAGGTAGACAGATTTGTTCGTTATTTGTTTTGCGTCCATCGTGTCAATAGATGACCTCGCCACAAAAAAACTAAATATATGAAAAATAAATAAATACATTTTCGTGGTTTAGGTGTATATTTGTGAGCGACTGAGTGAGTATTCCCCTCTGTGTCTGTCCACGGTTAATACCGCATTCTGCTGCAGCAAACTGCAAAATATTTGTGGGTGGCCGGTCAAGGCTGCAAAGACGTCTCAGAGTTAAGGAGACTCATACGTTCTTAAAACATATTTTCTTGCTCGTTTTTGACTGCCACTGACAGCCTGCTGACTCCTCACTTTCAGTTTCATTTTGGCAAGAAGAAATGTCTCTACGATGACTTCAAGCCGATTAGATGCATACATCACCGACTGATTTTGAATTTGAATTTTAGTTTGTTTTGCGACGCCTTACAGCACATTAGTATCTCCACACGGAGTTAGTCAATTGTGGGTTGTATTCATTCAATCACACAATACAGCAGATACTGAGAGGAGATCTGCAATCTGAGTGCCCCTTTCTACTTAAAATAACAATATGTTGCTCTTGGCATATACATTACTGTGCTAACAGTTGTTGTAAAAAATCTTCAATAATTTAATTCCACCAATTGTCAAATCAATATTTTAATCAAAATAAACAGACTCATAACAACTGACATTTTTTGGGGGTTTGAAAAGGACTTCTTATTTTATTGAAGATATCAAAAAAAGAATGGCCAATAAAACGTAATGATTGCTTTTACGCACATTTTAAAGCAATTTGATACTGTGGAAAAACTGCTGCTTGGGAATTCTTTCTCTCGGGGTTTTGCCCTCTTCCAACACTGCATGAGTGCAAGGAAACCTCTTGCTAATTGCAAACAGGAGGGAAAGGTGAGCACTCTGCCGAGCAGAACACAGAGCTCTCCTCTGTAGAGCCGCACAGTGAAACACTGATTAGTGACACTACATTACTCCACAATGTCCAAGGGCAACGGTTTCATATCAGCTAACTGTCGGAAGCACAGACGCTAACCTCAGTGCACATAAATGTCTTGCAGCTGCTCGTCTGATGGACGTTTTAATAGAAGAAATGGCAATTGCATTCAAATTACAGTCAATATTATATTATGGAATAATTAGTGAGTATTTCAGTAGTTATTAGAATGGAGATGAAGCACTGAGGCTGAAGTAGATAAGATACCGTCATGTGTGCGAACAACTGCACAATATGTATTTATGTTGGTAATCGTGCACAAGGAAACAGCAAATCGTTTAAAAATCAGGGCGCTGCATACTTGGACTGTGCACCAAGGCACGCGCACACACAGACACACACAGACACAAACACACACAAGCGCATTCACGCACACACCAGAAATATAGCAGAATCCATATTTAATTTGTCACATCGCCCTTTCCATCTATTCTTATTGTTACGCTTCTTTTCAGTGAGAACCTTATCTCACTCTAAGCCATCCCCTCTTTCTGAGCTGCTATACCCTCATATTCCATTTAAGCAGCTTCATCTATTAGTTTAATTATCTTTTCTTTGGCTCTAGGAACTTCAACTAAGCTGTAAACTCCCACACCTGACGATTAAAGAAGGCAACTTTGACCACATAATCATCTCACTAGCGGAGAAGTCATTAACTCATTTTGGTCCGACTGGGTATAAGTGGAAACTGTAAACTCAAGATGATGTTCTCATTGTCTTTTTAAGAACACATTTGGTTAAAGTAGAGCGAAATATAGAACTCCTCCAAACACATTCATGCCAAATGACAAACTACACTGCTGCAAACAGTCTGACAGCTTTGCAGGACTGCACTTAAGCACTGATACTAACAACAGCATGCCAACATGCTCATAATGGCAATGCTACCATAAGGGTATGAAGCAGGTAAAACATTCCCCATATTCTCCATCCAAGTTGTGGGTGCAGGCATTACAACATTTCCTTATTAGCACTAAAAACAAAGTACAGCTCAAGCTGATGAGAATGTTATTAGTGTTGCGTGTGGTCATAAATGATGGTGGGGCGAGAGGAAAAGTGAAGACATGACCAGAGTGATTGTAGTTCATCTTGAGGGGCATAAAACCGATTAGCACTTCAGTGGCACTTAAATGGAACTTAGGTATAGCGTTTTGTAGTTTGGCTTTCTTTAAGAAATTGTACTTTCTTGATTGTTGTTTTGAGTTGTACTCTCATGGTTGAACACACTTATTGTAAGTCGCTTTGGATAAAAGCGTCAGCTAAATGACATGTAATGTAATGTCATATGAATACCAAATATAATGGCATAGATGTTGAGACGTTTCATTCAAAACCACAAATATGATACAAAGTGATGAGGATATGTCCTCTTAGAACCACGACTATCATGAACATTCATTCAGTTTTAACTATTAACTATTTAACCGGATCCAAGAGATATTTCAGTCCGGACCAAAGTGACCGGACAGCAGGCAGTCAGAGGCTGCGGCCTCCCAGGGGACAGAGGTAGTGAGACATGCAGAGGCCTCTCACTCATGCCTGACAGGGCAGCAGGATGACCCCAGAGCATGAGGTCCCCAGTAAGCAGACCATTAGCCAGCCAGCAGGTAGAGGTGGAAGATCTCCGCCAACACGGTCGGTGAACCCTAAGATGACATGGTACCTGGTATTTTATTTTGCCTGCTTGTACATGTTATTTTAGGAGAGCTGCCATTTTAAGAGTTTGGACGTTTGCCAATTTTACACTGTGAAGACTGGCATTTATAATATTATAATGACCCTCTCGAAATTAACAGTGCATCCCCTCTCAAAATGTCTAAGATATACTGTGCAATACATACATTGTCTTGTTGACAAAATATGTGGAGAACACAATTTGTCTCTAAGATTAGTTGCTAATTAGCTGATATGGACAATTACAAGTTGTCCATATCAGATACAGATTTTGAATGAGTGAATTGGGAAGGGAGTATGCAATGCAACATCAGATTTCCATCCTTCATCACAAAGTGGAGATCAACTCTACAAACCACATGTACACAAGCTGTCTGGGACTGATACAGAGATACATGCACGGCCCTGACATTGTAATTATCTTCCAAAGGCTTATGAGCTATTCTCTTTCTCTATTAGTTGACCTGGCCACACATCAGTGTGCACAAACACAGGCTTACACACCATGACAGAGATTCAATGATCAAAGATATACAAAATAACAATTAAATCACAGAGACAACAATGAAATGTTACCATAGCCTTTCCTAGAAGTACTACTAGAAGTAGTTGCAATAGTAGTACTCATGTCATATTTTCACTCACTAACAAGAATAGATTGATATTCAAATAAGCAAGCAGCATTCATATGTATGGAAATCAAAACAAAACCCCACTGAACAGTGTGAGAAGTCAGAATATTCTGGTTAGATAACACAGTAGAGTTGTGTGATTGCATAGGAAAGGTCACAAAGTCCCCAGATTTAATAAGTGCCTTCCTCTTTGTTGTATAAGCGCCCTGCAGGGATCACAGCTGAACACAGTAAAGATAGTCATTGTGTGAGATACAGAAAACAGACAGCCAGGGGTCATCTTAACATAACCTTCTTTGCAGAGTTATGCACCGATTTGAGCCAAATTATCTTTCCTTATTTCACCCGTACACTTTGACCTGAACCAAACAGATTGTATGCATTTATTAAATGGGCTGTATGGAAAAGCCTCCATCTACACGGCTAAATCCTCTGCTTATCTATGTGGTTTCTCAGTCATCCTTAGCTTGAGTGTGTGCATATGTGAGTGCATGTGTCAGTCAGTAGACACTCAGAGGCAAGAAAGTGGAAGAAATTAAACTAAGTGCAGCAGAGATAGAAACTGGAATGGTTTTCTAGCCTTGGGTACCCCAAAAATGCTAATTAAGCCACAAATCACAAGATAGCACATGATCACATCCCCAGATGAGTGTTGAGCTAAGCACAGCAAGAAGCCATTTTAAATCCAGCATTAATCTACGCTATGTCTCACCCTCCTCACTACCCCCATAGCATTCACATGCAAACCCCTGCTCAGAAAAAAGATGCGGCTAGCATTAGAAAAGAAAGAGGAGGAAGAAAATTAAAGGACAGAAGGGAGGAGGGAGCTCACGGAGAGGAAAAGAAAAATTGATTCCAGAGGAGAGGCGAGTGCTGAGGAAGATCGGTTAAATTCATTCCATAATTAAAGCTCCCGTGGACAGGTCTCCCAGGTATCTAGGTATGGACATAAAATTACAAAATAAAAGTTAAATGTACATGTATAAATTCTCAATTCTCCTTCAGTGATGCCTTTTGTTGCACCTTTACTATGCATTTCTCCTACAGACACATGCACCAATCTTATTGTATCCATTTTACTGTAAGTGCCACCTAATTGGAATGTAAATATGAGCTTGTGGTTTCCACAGCAGCTATTGGCTGACACAGCAGAGGCTGTGGTGTGCACATGGTTAACCGACTAAATGGTCCTTGGCCCTCTCTGCTTTTAAAGTGCCCCTATGCTGCAAGAGGCCAGAAATGCACCTTTTTTTTTTTTAAAGGAAGTAAATGGCTTCATTTATAAATATCAGAAAATTGGAGACATTAGCACACTCAAAATGTGTCACACATGAGGATTTCTTTTTGTTCAAATCAATTAACAGTCATTTATAAATCCTGCCTTCTTGCTGAATGAAATGTCATTTTCAGCACTCAGATGTAGAAACCGAGGGCGTTTGGATTCTAAAATGTGTAATAGCTTTCTTGCAATATGCAAAGAGTAGCTTCTACCCCAATAACTTCTTGATACATCTATATTATTTATCACCCCTTGCAGGTATATGAGCTCCCATTTAAATGAGTCATGAAACTCGACAAGACAAAGAATGACAGGCCAGAGTTTTCTTTCTCCTGGCTGCTACTGCTGGAATATGAAGCTGGATCATCCTAGATTAGCATAAATGTCTTTGAGATTGCAGAAAAATAAGGGTGCAGGTCGTTTCGGATTATATGTTGTTGTTGTTGTGCGTGCTACATTTAGAGTGTTTAACTTACTTCATACTTGAAGCTACCCAACAAGAAGTGTGATTAATGAGCCGCATTACAGACCCAATAATTACAAAATTACAACAATCTTATCTCATGCATATTTATGACAGAAAAACGCCCTCCAAAAAATATCAACCAGCCCTAAGGCACCACTAGCCAACAAAACAACATAGTACAAAAATCAGGCGTGAACCACTCTGAGCTGTTGCCCTCTATAAACTCAGTTTACCCCCCCACAGCCATTACTCTATGTCTTCCAGTTGTTCTGCAAGCTAAGCAGGGACAACAAGGGCTGCATGTTTACACAGCAAGAGCCCTTATAATTTAGAATATAGACAGGAATCAATTGTTAACAGTGTAATTCAATAAGCTAGACTAGTAGCACAGGATAAACAATCTAACAAGCCTGGAAAACATCAGTGAAGTGGAATCAATGCAGTACTAAATCCCATCAATTGCTTCTATACACTTACACTCTCTTGCAGGTGCAATTTTATTCTTACATGCCTCTCAGCATTTTAACATATAATTGTCAAACAGTTTTAAAAGTCAAGCGAAGTATTGCACATTTTCCAGCATTGTGCCATTATGCAACTATCATGGCCTTGCCCCCTGCAGTTAACTCCTCACCTCTTGGGGGGGTATATACACTCATTACAAAGTAAGTCATCATGATTATGAGTTTAAAAATGTGCTGAGCTGCTAGCTAGCTCATTCCAGCTCATCAGCATAACCACATTAGAGAGGAAACCTGTGGGCTGGCAATCTCAAACTTCCTCAATATTGAAATCCCAGCAGGCCAAGCATGCCCACATCCATTATGTTGGACCTGAGCCACCAACGAGGTCTAATGTGTTGCCGCGAGGCACACCGACGCTGTGTGACACCTGAAATTAAATTAATTAGGTTCACATAACAAACCTGTCGGTCCAATACATCAATCTGCCCAATACAGGGAAACTAGAATAACTGGCTCTATGTATTGCTGTTGCTGTACATCGGACCTTAGCTTTATGTATCCTAATGACACATGACCAGGACACTGTTCTCTTGACATGCCAATGTGACAATACACACAATCAACTCAAAACAATACCTCACTGATACAGTGTTGGTTCAGGGTACAGGAAGCCCTAATTTATTTCCATCCTTAACATATTTATCTCATCTGGAGAAAGGAAACAGATTGGCAGAGGCAGTGGGAAGTAAGATGATTTGGAGCTCAATTTTGCTAAATTGGTTGCTGCCAGCATGATACATCATAGAGAATTAAGATGCCTCTACCCCAGCACAGAACTTCGGCAGCCATATTGGCACATCTGTCTTAGGCCCACCCCTGACGGAGACAAATGGACCAATTCTGGCACATAAAGGCTGATCCAAACTGCTAGCAATAACCAAGATGAAAAATGAGACAGCTTGGGCCCTGGCAAAATTCATTTTTAATAATTAGTGTTCCTACACCTCTCATTTTCTCAGAGAATGAGTGCAGGCATAACTACAGGTTGACGCAACACATCAACAAGACTAGAGGAATATCGATGACATTGTGTTGTGCTTCCATCATCACAGATAATGGCTGTGACTATAAATGTGGGGTTGTAAGACAGAGTATTCTCTCTATGTTCTCCCAGGAGGAGGAAATTAATCAAGTCCAGAAAGAGCTGGGGCTACGGGAGGCAGGAGAGGAAAGTTGCAGGATGAGAACAACAAAGTTCAAAGTTACTAAGGGCCCTACTGTAAATGAACAGAGTTTCTATTCCCAAAATTAAAGGGAAACGGTTTCAATACAGGGCATAACTCTAGAGTGCAACACAAACACACACAGTCAGGGTAAAAGTCAAGACAAGTCTATTTTATTTATAAATCACAATTTCACACGTTCACCTCAAAGGAGTTGCAGTAGCCAGAAGGTGACAATCCAGGATTTTAATGTGGTAAAGTTGTTGCCTTCCTAAACACCTGACATGACCTGGCCGTCTGACGTGTACTGGTAGTGATGTTTATTATGCCACCACCAGTGTTAAGTCTTACATTTAAAAAAACAAAAAAACAATACTTGACTGTTTGCACACTTTTATAGTTTTGGACGGTATAATCGGTTACCAGCTAACGGAACAAACAAACACCTGATTGCATCGCCTTGGCTCAGCAGCTAGAGACACAGTTATTGTGTTATTTTTTATCGAGCTTCAACGTCACGTTTACGAACGTTTTTTCCAAGAAATCCACGTGAAGCCTTAATAAACCTTCAAGTCATGGTTACGCCTGTGAGACCGAGCCGAGGCGCTATCTGTATCGATCAAAATGAGAGCGCATCTGATGTTCGGTTTAGGCCGGCCGGGGTTAAGCCAATCAGGGGTTGCATTCATTCAAACACACAATCCATCAGTTTGTTTTGCAAACATACCTGGCGGAGAGCTGCACTTCACTGAGTGCACCCTTTCCATGTTGGTAAGAATTGACTATAGATATCGTAGGAAATGGCACTTCAGGAAACAGTCCTGCAATCAACAGTCCGTTAGTGGTTAAGCACAGCCTGAGTAACGGAGCACTAAAGAAGAATCTGTTACTTTAAAGCTGAACTCAATGTTAGCCGGTGAGGTTGGGAGCAACCCAAGGCTTCACCAACCAGCAGACTGGGTGCAGTCAAGCAAAAAAAAGACAGACATATTATGTAAATGAATAGTGATTGTGGAAAGCGATGGAGTGATAGAATATGTTCACCAAAGGACCTACTAATGTATATGTATATTTGTGTTACGAGGTAATGCAACAAATATTGCTGAAACAACTGCTTCTGAAATGTACTGTATATTACAGGGCATATTGTATAGGTTATGGGACTGGATGATGATTGGAAATTTAATTCAACTGATGTTCAGCTGCCATTAGAAGTATTTCATCCTGGCAGAAATCTGATTTAACGATTGGTTTGCAGCGTTGCTTTGGACAACAAAAATTGTGGCTCAAGATTCACTTCACAAAACAAATCCTGCATAAAACCTTAAGATATAATATTTGATTGCCTCAAAACAATAGTGGAGTAAAACATCATTATTTAAAATAAATCAGATTTCATCAATGAAAGTGTGGCAATTTCTCCGGAGTTATGTAAAAATCACCTCCATCTTCTTATCCGTGAAAACTCATAGGAAAACCTCAGTTAGGGCTGATATTTTTAGCATCATCCCTGAAGAGTCTGTCCCTGTATCCCTGTATAATATGCCCCATACTTTATCCTCCATGCATACCCCCGATCACAGCCCCATAGTCAGGGAGCTTTGCTTTAAAGTCAAGTGCTTCTCATACATGGAGGTCTACTGGGGGCAATCCTCCTCTCGATTCATTAACTCCAGGAGGCAGAGCTCCTTCTGTCGGGCACCATGACAACATGGCATTGCTCTTTTCCCTCCAGTCTTTGCAGGGCGGTGTCATGGCGCAACAGACAAAGTGCACTGCCTTCACACGCATCAAGCCAATTTAAGGTTGTATGAATCGTAGGATTTAACAAATCGACCAACATAGTTGCATTTTGAAACTGAAACCAAAACTCTGAACAAATTCATCACAGGTATTTAAAGCAAACAACTCTGCTTTATAAAGACTATATTAACAAGATACATTGACCAATTGCAGAATAATGTATGATTGACATGTTTATCTCAAGAGCTGGGGGTACCTCATCAGTGCAATTTTAGCTTTGTATTTTAAAGAAGAAGAAGAATGTGATGGATCTGAAAGTACAGAAAGTGGTGCAGCAGTAGAATTCAGGGTCATTTCAAAGCCAAAACAAACAGAACTGGCAATTAAGAGGACTGAGAGACCTAATCTTGTTTTGCATCCTATAAAGTGCTAATTAAGTTGGATCAACATACCAATTGATTGAAAATGACACTTCATTACGTGAGACATGAGTGGAAAGATTACTAATGATCACAGGAATCCTCAGTGAAGTGGGAAATATAATCCACACGTATCAGACAATCGCAGGCTCTTTCAGTGGCTACAGCAGCTTGTCGGGATGGCTTCCATCCAAACATCCATGACTGCTGCAGTCGGAGCTCTATCAATGCAAAGCACAGAGCTCTGAGTATGGAGTGCATGGGAATAAAATCACTGGAGGTGCAGTGTCTAATAGCTATATTATTCATTTGTGGAGGTAGACTACCATAACATCTGAGGGGTTTGGGCTACAGTACAACGTGTGCTCTTTACTGCATTATTAATTCCCCAATTAAGCACAGTTCACATTTTTTCGAATCAACATCAATAATTCTTCCTGTGAGCACAGCAAGAATATCAATATTTCATTGGAAATGATTGCTTCATATCAGTCTGAACTCTGAAATGGCATGCAAGTTAATTCAGGAATTAACGTAATCTCATAATGCAGTGAACAAAAAAGAAGGAAAAAGAGAGTGTAGATTATATTCTCTGTGTTAATGTATAATGTTCCACATCTAATGCCATTACGGATTTGCTTTGCTTTTTCTTATTTGTTTTGTATTCTACACTGTTAAACGGGATCAAGCCGAATGCTTCTGTAAATGCACATTAAGGTGCTCCAACTGTTGTGCTGTAATTAAACTAGAACAATAAAGCAACAAGAGTGCAGTCAAATGCAAACTACTGCCTATATTGGCCCAAACCATAAACCGGAGGAGCTAACAGAAGATGTGAAAACCTGCAGAGATATAAAAAGGGGAAATTATGCATAGCCCTGTGCCTGAGGCAGTCTTATGGTGAGTATGATATCATCCCTCTCACACAGACACATACACACATAGACACACAGACACACACATACAAACACCCTAAATAACTTTTAATCAAATTTCAGAGTGCAGGTTTTCAAGGCTACTTACAATGATGTTCATAGCCAAAGCACACAAGAAGGTGACATGTCATGGAACGATACAAGCTCCCATAGCACGGTGTGCCTTATTCCTCAATGCATTGAGCTAATGTGTAAAATGCAAGGGTAATCTTTCTCATCATGAAGACTTTAATAACATTACGTAATAAAAAAACTCAAACCACTGTGTCATATACTACCCAACATGTAAAGCAATGTAGAAACTTAGCAATCAATGTTATGTATTATTATATAGTGTCCATTTAAACTTCTACAGCTCGGACATTTGATCAGAACAAAACTAAGGATTCAAGAGACCTCCTAAACTTTGACTCCCCTGTATTTCCTAGCTAAATTGTTCCTCAGTCTTCAAACAGCTCTCTCCGGCAGAAGTGTGTCAACTGCAGGATACATAGTGAAGGATGTGGGAGGTCTGTGAAACAATGGGTGATATTCTCCCCTGTATGTTGTGTGTCTAGCTCATAGAGATGAAGTCTATTTTGCATCAGTACCTTCTAGCTTCAGGCTAACCCGACTGTGTGCATTTCTTTTACACTCACTTGCACGGAGAAAATGGCCTTAATAACCATTTAGATGCTATAGCACGCTCCTCTGTCGCCCATTCACAGCCTAAGCCTCTAATTACCTTTCCAAAGCCATGGACATTTCTGTGTTCCATCAATGCTTCCCCTTTTCTCAGTACAATCAGCCAGCTGCATTCAGTGGTAGGAATCAGTGCTCTGCACGAGCCTAAAATGTCCCAAATTATCTAATGTCAACCACTTCCACAGCTCGATGTTTGTTCATTTTGTGTCCGCCCTCCCTGTCTAAAAACTTTTAACATTAAGAGATCCTATCTTCTCCAAATTACCAGCTTGCCTCTCGATAATAAATGACACAACTGCACACAGAAGCAAAGCTGGATATTCCCTCACAACAGTTACAGAATGTTAGTGAGTATTATATCAGCCTGCAGCTTCGACTGTTCACAAAATTACACATACTTTTCTATCAAATAAAAGACATGCAGCCTTTCATTTAACTCAGCAAAGAAATGCACTAAATCCAAAAAAAAAAGGATGTCTCAATTCGAAAATAAAGAAGAACCAGTCGTGAATAAGATTAGATCCTGCTGGACTTGGGATTGGTCCCTCTAGTGAAAATGTGGTGAAAATTGTAATTTAAATAAGCAATCATTAAAGTAAAATCAAAGATCTGCACAATGAAAAAAGGATACACTTAAGATGGAAAGAAATATAATGCAGCTATGGTTTCCTGCAGTGTTGTATAGCAGTAGTGGGACACCAACCACTGACATCATGAAAGAATGTATCCACTTTTATGAAAAAACAAACATAAACCTTTCAGAGTTCTTTGCTCTCTTTTTGTGTTTCCTTTTTCAGTTGTTGCCTTAAACTATTGGAAAAGCAGTGCCAAAGACTAAATATTCCATCACTACAATAATGCTCAGAGCTGTGATTCACTCAAAGAGCAGAGGGACCAAGTTTGATATTTGCTATGGGCTGTTTTTGGACCTTGAAACCTGTAAATAAAATTTAACTCACTGCTCCTCCCTTCCTGAGCTCTTCCCGTGAGGTGCCCTCGATCAAAGCACATAACCTCTATTTCCCACCGGCGCTGCTCAATGGCCAACAGAGGGCTGTGTTTGCACTGTGTTAATGTGTAAAGTTGAATGTGAAGCAGCGCTCTTCAAGAACATGCATGCCTGATTATCAGGACTAATGCCCGCCAAAATAAAACGCATCTGCTGGTCTGCCCAAAAATGCAAAAAGCTAAGAAACTAAGAATGTACACACTCAAATATGATTGGTCATATTGTCGAATCAAGCGTTTATATATTTTTGCTAATTGACCACCCTCAGTTTAAAGTTTCCCTGTACAGGATTCATATTAGTATATGAGTATTATACATCATCTCTCCCTCAGTGTATGCTGTAATCTGAGCCCAGAAGCCTAGTACCGTTAGCTGTGAGCACCGTTAGCTGCTAGTGAGCAGTCTTTTGCAGACAACTTTCAAAAGCTTATAACAAAGCTGATCCCCCTTAAAGACTTCAGTCTTTACAAATCAATGTGCCAATTTTGATTGAAAAACACACTTCACCACCCAAATGCACATATGCCACTGTGAGAATATGTATCAGCATTTAAGTGCACAAAATGAATCATTCATCAGAGAGTACATCGGCTTGTTCACTTTGGGCTGCCACTTCAAACCATTTTTCCAAGGTAGACGGCTGAGAGATTAAAAGGGAGAGGAAAGACTACATTCCTTTGCCATTAAAAGGATGCATATTATCCACAATAAAAGCATTAATTAAAACAACTAATTAAGCTCGGCTTTCACAGCTAGGCCTTGTGTATTTCTTATCCAATACACTTTTAAACAAATGGAGGACTGCAGAGGACATCCATCCTAATGGTCCCAATTGTGCTTTAGGCAACTTGTTTCACTTTTGTATTTTTAAACATCATGTTGTTGAAGAGTAATGGTAAATATAGATGAACTGATGGTCATGCATTTCAATTCACAGAAATGAAATGCCAAGTCTGTTAGCGATAAAGACAAATATGGCTACAATGTGAAAAAAATGTTTTCAGTGTTTTTCTCTCTGGTGAATTAGTATAATTATAGTTACTAAGGGTAATGAAAACATACAGTACAGGTACACAATTATATGAATGCCAATTGAGGCTTTCTGGCTACAGAAGTGAGGAGGAAATAGCGGTTTCTGTAAGAATGGTCGACAAAATGAATAATATGATGTGCAAGATACAGCCAGTCAAATAAATGCATTTCCCATCCAACTGAAGTCTCTGGTCAGCACACAAATGAGAGCTCACCTGAATAGGACCAATAGGGGTCACCAGCTGCCCTCCTGTCCCTCATTACGCCCAAAGTCCCATGGTGCCTGTCTTCATCGTGGTGTGGTTGGCCACCTGATGTAACTGTGGGAGGCAGACACAGAAGTGAGAAACTCCACAAGGAAAGAAACACTTCAATCAATGCAGGAACAAATACTTTAACAGCTTATTAAAAATGTACATGGCTGATGTCAAAAGATGGCAACAATGTGGCTAGCGATTTAGAAATTAAAGGATCGTTAGTGCCAATGCAGAACGAAATGTGTCCTCAATGCAGCTTCAGTATGACAGTTGGGGTGATGGATAAGTGTGTAATGTGCCCAACTTTGACACTGCCCACTGAGGTTCATCCCCTCTCTCCTAGGGATGGGCAACAACAAAAATAATATATTTTCTCGAACTTCCTCTTAACGATGGCAAACCCTTTATATGGGAATAAAACATGATTATACTGAACCATAATGTACTTGTCATGAACAGATAAATGATTGTAAGTAAGGCTCTGAATTAAAAAATGTCATTGGAAATATAAATGTGTCGTTATGGAACAAAATCCATGTTTTTTATATTGAGATATTATATTAATAGATTATGTTTTTTATATTACTTTCTTGTACACTATGTATGCTCAAGCTTGTAGATTACAGTTAAAGTACCTCTCTACTTTAGTTTGATAGAAACTTTGAGTCAAAGTGGCTCAAATCTCTTCTCAAATTGCAGCTGTTGCAGCTACTCCCCGGAGGGACTGTAGCCCCCAGTGCTGACAGTGACTGAACAATACTTAAAAGAAAGATAACTTTTGACTATGGATATATCTTCCTAGTCTCACAGACTGAACGAGCGCAAACCGAAGCAGGAGCACAGTGGTGACAATGTGCGGGAAATAATCCTTTGCTTTCAGCCCAGATGTCAGCATTTGACACAATGCCTTAATGGGTTGTAATGATCTTCACAATCCAGGATCTGCAGACAAACAAGAGGAGCGTCTCTTTCGGCCCCGATGATACTCTTTGCTCTTTTGCAGTTAGAATCAAACAAATAATGTTTCAGCAGCAGCTGAGCTGGGAAATACAAACATTTCAAATAGAACGGACTGTCAAGATGTTTGCAATGTCAGCATGTAAGGCTGAACTTGAGAAGGCCAAACTTGATTAATAAAACTCATTATTGCAATTTCTTTCAAGAAAATCATTGATGTACATTTTTTGCATCTCTGCAATTATTTTTTGGGACTGTGGTGAACAAAATTAGATCGCACCTGGAAACCCAGAATGTAATCATCGATTACTCGATTTATCTAGCAAAGAATCTGTGGAAGAATCAATTCCTAAAATAATGCATAGCTGCAGCCCTATACACATGCATGTACAATGTCACAATGGCTGGCCTGCTAAGTTCCTATGTGGAAAGTTCATTCAGTCACATCCAGACAATGTATGCTATCAGGAGTGTAGACAATCAGCCCTCTGTCTTCTGGGCACAAATGTCTCTGGAGCTTCTGAGGGCCAATTGCCCAAAATAAATCAAACATTGTCCATAGAATTACAGCGAATGCTAGAGGCACAAAGTGTCCTTAAGCATACACACGCGCAAGTCCCAGACTTGCAATAATCAAACTCATTGGGGAAAATGTGCTCCACAACGGATGCAGCCGGTGCCAGTCGGGAAGAAAACGTCTATAGCACAAGCCATTGTCAATCAGGTGATCAAGCAAAACAAGAGAGGGTTGTGTTGCTTCGAGCGGTCAAAACCCAGAAATGTATTGGCTAATATCGGTTGCCTGTTGCTAGAAGGACGCAAACAATTGGGTCGGCAGATTGTTTCTGTGTAAAAGGGAATGGCAGGAAAAACTCAAACAAAAGCAGAGATCACTATCTGCCACAATAAAAATAAGGCAGAAATCCCGTTTACCAGCGACAATACACTTTAAAAAAAAATATATTTTAATAAGCTGTGTTGTAACAGCTTTTTTTGTGCCCTCAAACCAAAAAAAAGGCTCTTCTTGTATGTCTCAGCATTGAAAGACATCACTAGCAAAAGAGCTATATACCAACCAGAAATATGATGGCACCACGATACAAATAATATGTACATAGCATAAGGTTATCTCCCAAAACGGATCCAGATGATGCATGTTTTAAGGATTCCATTTAGGTAACATATGTGACAGATGCTATGCATCACGACACTGTAAACATGACGAATGTAGATCACCCATAGTCTCGTGAGCTTAAAGGCAACTTCAGAAAAACAGCACAACTCCCTGGACTCCTGAAGCTAAACCTCCTTAAGACAGTCAGTTGGAGTTCATCAGCATCCGCAAATATCACCAACACACACACACACAGACGCACACACCCCTCCAGCCACTTAAGACAAGCTCAGCTCTTACTAATAGTTGCATCATTATTGGGAATTAATTAAACTAAGCACTACATCAAGCTCAGTCTTTCCCTGTACTTAAAGTCGACGCATTAGTCTAAAAAAAATTGCTCTCCACAATGGTATGAGCCACTTTGAGTGTTTTCCAAATCAAATTCATGGTCAAATTAATGGGTAAAGTCATAAATGGCTGCTTTGTTACCTTTACACATATCAATTCACGAAAGGGAAAACAGGGGTCAACATGAAGGGTGAAACAAAGATGGCGGGTGTCGCTGTACACTTGCAGCATATTGGAAGGCAGGTTGTGAAACAGGAGGGCTGCACCGTCTTTGATCGGAGAGCATAGGAGACAGCACCATGTCAACAGTTTACTCTCATCCATGTCAGCTGTCCCCCGTGGGCAAAGGATTAAAGCCACAGCATCTCCGATAGAGCAGAGCAGACAGACAACATAGTCGGCGCTGGGCCTGAAGGAGACTGAGGAGAGCTGCACAGCATTCAAACAACATACATCAATCTTAAAATCCAGAAAGCGCAAGTGAATGGCAATTATGTAGGTTAACCGATTGCTGAAATGAGATGCTCTTTCCAGAGAGCTTGGCCCAAAAGGTATTTTTACATTTAGACATTGTGAAAACCCGGCGTATTTTTTACATCTGTGCGTTCTTTGGAAGCATGGAGCAAATGAAAAGCTTCAAAACACCTCCAGAACAACAACTTGTACAATATCAAGGCATACAAAATCATTTTCCTTTTTTCATTGCCCTAAGGGCAGTTAAATCATCTGCACCACTGTGAAGCCATGCTATTTGTTCCATAATATCACACTCAACAACAAGCTAAGAACCCCTGAGAGCCCTTGAAAAACAGCAGCCTAACAACAACCACAGGAACATTTAGCTTCCATTAGTCATTGGGGGACGGAGTTAAAATATCAATCTTGTTACCAGCGCTAGCGTAAGGTATGAGGACAGCAATGTTGGCTTGTCCACGTCGCCAGGAGGATTGTTCAGGGATGTCAAAGTTATTAAATGCATCCTGCATTTACAATTTACACATTCAGTCGTGCTGCTGTTAAGGTGTTTTAAGTAACATCTCCTCGAGCTTCAAGCACCTAAAAGCTCACGATAGTTATGGATGCTATTTATTCCTCCACTGGGATTTTGTTTCTACAGATTGCATATTCACTCAACACAGTCGATTCCAGATTAATTAACCACAACATGGGCTCAAAATGCAACAAATAAACAGAAACATATTCAAATTGCTGTCCTAATTGTGTAGTGCCACTTCTGAAGGAAATGCAAGATTCACTCATTCTTTACACTAACATCGTGTTATTGCTTGGCCCATCAGCAACAAACGGATGTCAGATGGGACAAACATTTGATCCCACTTACAAATGTGAATTATGTGAAAATGAGAACTCTAATCACACAGTAGAAGTGCATTATATGTAGCTAATGGCTTATAGAAGCTGAAAATATCAAACTTAATACTAGAAACAGACACTAGGTCGAAGGAAAACCCAGGCCTGTTATTTCATGATGTCTATGTTCTTATCTTGAGTAACTGGCAAAGCCACATATACAAAAATATAAAAAGTATTACCATCTAAATATAAAGCAAGGAATCTCTTCTCCGTCCGACTGTCCGTCCTACCTTCCTTCGCATATCTCGAACTGCTCTTCTGATCTACTTCACACTTGGTGGGTGTATTGCTGGGGACCCCATGGAGTGCTATTTCGAATGTGGTACTATTTGGACAAACAACATGTTCAATTTTAATAAACAAGCCCACCGGTCTCTGTGCAGCAGCACTTCAGGGCCTAATGGCCGATTCTCACGTCTCACAGCCACTTTCCCAACGGGCGTTATTTAAAAGAAAATTACCATTTATTGGGAATCTAAACAGTTATTTTCTATAAGAAGTAGGGCTGCAACTAACGATTATTTTGATAATCGATTAATCGGTTGATTATTTTATCGATTAATCGGATAAAAAAACAAAAACTTTAATTTTCAACCCTTTATTCAAAACAGGGTCCGTACGGTCATGGAAAACCTGGAAAAGTCATGGAATGTTTAAATGGCTATTAGCAGGCCTAGAAAAGTCATTGAAAAAAATAAAATCCCAAAATATTTGGAAAAGTAATGCAAATTTGTTTTATTCAAATGTTAATTTACACGGAATATATACGGTATGCTTTGGAATTATCATTGTTATTTTAAATACTACATCTTCTCACTTTGTCACGTATAGACAGAGTTTTCACATAATGTTTAATCATGGAAATGTGGTTTAAAGTCATGGAAAGGTCCTGGAGACCCACTGGTCAGCATGTGGATGAACCGTCACAAACAGACTGACAGCTTTCCTCTCCTGAGCAGTGGTCCCCATGTGGACCGGCCCCCTGAACAATATCAGAGACGCGTTACGATTTATTATTTTTTTCACCTGGCCCGCTGCCGTTGAGATTGCAGTGAGACGCGGAAAAAATGTGAAGTGGTGCTCTTCGCAATAAAACATCTTTGATGGGACGTGTCGAGTCTCGGCCAATCAGCGTTCAGATGTCGACAGCGTTTGGGAAGTTAGGTTAGCTTGAATGTTAGTCCGCTACATCTGCTGCTGTCACGCTGCAGCGATACTAACAAAGTACCCGTACGTTAAAAACGATGTGATTTAGCAGATTTTTAGTATCGATACTTCATTAAAAGAGCGCCCGATCAGAGCTCACGCGCTGCTCCGCTCCGTTAAATGTTGACTGCACGCGCAGTGCACGGAGCGAGTGGTGTCGTGGCTTATCTCCGTGGAAAAATATTTTCCGCTATCCGCCACGGAATAAATAACCACGTTTTCTACGTTATACTCTTGTGGAAATGCCACACACGTCGTGACATGTAGCGCCCTGGTGTCTGGGTTCATAACGTCACCCGTAGGCGCACTTAGCTCCGTGAATGTCTCTGACTACCGGAATGACTTCCGCATCCAGCGCCACTTGAGCAGCGCTGATTGGCTCTCACAACGCAGCGTTCCGTCTCTCATCTCTCTCCGCTCCGCTCTTGTTTCTCCTGCGCCGCTCTGCGCTCAACTCAACTTTTTTTTATACTCCGCGACTTATTGAGGGCCGTAATAATCGCGCGACACAACGAATCGATAATGAAATTCGTTGCCGACTATTTTAATTATCGATTTTTATCGATTTTATCGATTCGTTGTTGCAGCCCTAATAAGAAGTGCTTTTTTTGGAGGGGGGGGGGGGTTGTAAGTTATTTCAGGGTAAAATTATTTAAATAAGACATTTTTATATATTAATTAACATCATACAACTGTATTTTTAAGGGGGCCTTTTAGTTTCGCCTCCAGACAGTTACATGTTGGCCTGTTTCACTGTTGTTCATCACAGTGAGTTGACCTGGGTGTGTGACCCCACGATGTAATGGCAGGTGTATTGCTGAGCACCTAAGGAAGCACAGTGTGGAGCGCCAAGTTGTTTGTGTGAGCGCTTTGCGAGAATGTGGCAAGCAGAAACACCACAGGCCAGCGTTCCTGTTTTGAACTGGCATGTTTTGAACGGCACAGTGAGAATAAATGAACACTAATTAGGCCCGCACACAAGGAGCCATTAACTAATGTATTATTTGTATCCATCCAGAGAAAAGGCTGAATCTATCAATAGGTTATAGTTATAATCAACAAATCCCATGAAAAGAGCAAAACCAATAATGCATTAGTCAGTCCTCTCAATCCTTCACAGGAGTTCGTCCATTGTGTATTTGTTGAGAATTATTTTCCGCTGCACGGGTGTGAGTGAGTAATTACTGAAGCAGGATGGTGTGTTCGGGTTTGCCTATAAATAAACTACAGTGCCCGTGTTAAGAGTAATGAAGGAATGTGTCACAAAGGAAGAATAGTGAGGCTCTGGAGTGTTTTTAGGTGTTTTGGGGTATGGGAAAAAGCTTATTGTAGGTTTTGGGATTTGTTGACCGGAAGAAAAATATAGAATATCAACAGAATTAACCTTTAAAAGGAGAATAGGAGAGGGTTGGGCGATAATTCAATATTTTGATTCATCATCTTTCAATGGAATCAAATCGTGTCCAATCATGTAAGGTATTGCGATACACAACTACATTAATTAAATGGATAATGTAAAGCATATACTAACTAAACAACTTAAACTCATTAATGCAATCAATGTATTGTCTTTATTTAATCTGTATTTGTGTGTATGCATGTTAAAAGGTCAGTGTAAAACTGGATTTTCTTTTTCTTTTTTTCTGTTCTGTTCATTTTACACGCAAGTTCTTAAGTAAATGTGTAATTTAATTCACACTGCAGTACACAGACTCAACTGTTTGGTTATTTCATGTAGACTCATTATTTAGTGAACTACCATAACATAAGATACATTGTGATATCTATCATAGTCGAGATTGTATCGAGGAAGAAGATATTGGCTTAATCACCTAGATATGGGTACAAAAGGATAATCATCGTATCATACACACACACGCACACGCACACGTCCCCAGCATTGCTGCTGTTACTTTGTGTTGTCAAAAGTCTTTATCACCAAGAAAGGATCTGTTTATTTCAGCTTAATAATCAAGGGAAAGTGAATGCACTGTGCCAGCGATAGGTAATGTGGGCCGACGCTCCTTCACTTGTCAACCAGGTGCTCAAAAAAACTAAATGTGAAACAAAACTAACTTCCCTGAAAAACGAGCACTTTATTAAGTGTTTCACCAAAACGTACAGTGGCATAAAGTCAATTATTTTTCAACTCGTCAGTCAGCGTTATCATCTTATCTTTGACATTTTCCTCCACCATCGGCCGGCTTCACTTTCACACAGCTACATGCAGACACCCTGACGGTGTTTTCTGAGGGAGAGAGAAGCACAACTCATGCACACCACTCATCCCCATTTTCTCATCTTTTCCTTTAATTAGAGGGAGAGGGAAGGCATATCGTTGAGTACACTGATTAGACCAACTGCAGCCGTGACATATTTTACATTATTCCGTCTGAAATAGTAGGAAAGAGAAGGGAGCTGTGTTTTTCAGAGGCATCATGAGTGTATAGAAGGGCAGACTCTCTATGTATATGAGGAACAAATGTGCATACTGCGGGAGACAGTTGCTGGAACAATCTCATCTGCAATGCATGGCATCTGTCAAATGTGAGAACATCTGCTTGGCTCTCTGTTATTGTGAATAACTAACACGTGTATTTCTGACAAACACGTCTCTATTTCAAATGTGTTCAGTTGATTTCAAACGCCAAACACCTGACTCATCCGGCAGTGTGTGAAAGTTGACATGGTTACCAGGGCGAGTCAAGACGGTAAAACAATGTCGGGGGTCTAGCGTAGAAAGGGAGTGAGTGGAGCTTGATCTTCAGTGAGCATGTGTTTCTCATTCCTCGGGAAGTGGGCGATGTGGCTCGTTATTGCCGGAAGTGTTTGAGTCACACAAGGACCGCGGACTGGAACTGCCAAGATCAGCCAAAGATACGGAACAGAGGGAGCCGAGCCTTAGGGCTAAAACATCAAGCTCAAAAATAATAAAGCAACAACTCAAATCCCAATGCAGATATTTAGGCCTACACAGCTAAAAGCAAACAAGCAGTTTCAGCAAAGAGGACACTGGCACCCTTGGGCCGAAAAAAAATGCAGCCATATTAAGTGAAATTAAGCCCATTAGTCTAGAGACTGTGCCTTCAGTAACTCAATGAAGAATACAACTAAAATGACAAATTCTAAAAACTAAACTAAAATGTCCCTCCATGGATTAATGGCTTAATCTTAGTATTTTATCTTCTTCTTTTGCATAAATGAGCCGCTGTGTGCATGTCAAGGCCTGTCTGGCTTCTTTGGTCATCATGTTAATTGACAGGAAATGCTACCACACATTCAACAGAGCTGAGCTAAGACGTTTTTGTCAATGCCACGCAGGGTGCTGAAAACCCTAAAATACAACTTTAGAGTGGGATATAGAGACAAGTAGAAAAAGATAAGTGACAGAAACTCAAACCCAACTTTTAAATTAGTGAGAAACACGACCAATCACACACCCGCTTACACACACACACACACACACACACACTCACATTGTGCATTACAGACTTGGATCTGCTCCCTAAGAGAAAGCATTTTTATTTGTGTTTCATTGAGGAACATCAACAACAAACCAAGCAGAATAGGAGGACGGTCAACTTTTTCATTATGCAGGGCTCCAGACTAACTTTTTTTACTAGGAGCACAGTGGCCCCTAACTTAAAATTTTAGGGGCGCAAGCAGAAAATTTAGGGGCGCACACAGGGTTTTTCCTGGGTCATAATGGGTCTTCGGTGCTCCCCAAAAAAAATGTTTGCGCGCTATGCGCGCACCATCTATTCAAGCAAATCGAGCTATTGAGTGTGATCAGCAGCTGGCCGATCTGTCCATTCACGCACCTCACAGTTGTGTATTGATCAGACAAGAAGACACCCTTATCAACTCCAGTGGTTCCCCTACCATTATAACAGGGTGAAATCTCCACCCGCCACTCTGTAATTTTCGTCTACACCCCCACCCCCCCCCGTCAACAATTCTCGGCTCGCGTGACAGAGCGATGCGCGCGCCGACATCGAAGTTCTGCCGTGATGCGCGCACACGGGTGAGCACACTCTCACCACCCCCCCCCACCCATTGATTGAATGCATTCATAGAAAGCAGTTTCTTTTAGGAAACGGAATCAAAAATAAATATTACTATGCAGCATGTTCTCTTTTCAATACCATCTAGGGTTTGATGATGTTATGATTAGAGATGCACCGATCAGGTTTTTGGTGCCGATCACCGATCACTGAAATCAGTATCTGCCGATCACCGATAATACCGATCACCGAGTCGATTGAAGCATTCTATTTATTGTGTAGCATTATTGCCTAGGACTATGAGGAAATACATATATAAAGCAACTCAAACATTAAAGAAATTACCGATTTCTTTAAACATTTAGGACTTTTACTTTGAAAAATGTCCTAATTGATACATTAAAATTGTTTGATTGCTATTGTAGGATTTCAGATATGTATGGAACACATCTGCATTATTCATTTCCTGGAACTCTTGGGGAAATCTATATACAGGACTTTTCTTAACATACAAAAGACTGACTAATTTTGATAAACTCTTCCTTGGTCCAGTAAAAATGTTTTAATGTTAGCATAATTTAAGCTAAATCTCAGAAATGATCTATAAAGATACAAAATCAGTTCATTGTTTACTTTTATATGTTCGTGTATGATTTGTCGACATCTTATTTTGAAAAACGGATGTTGTTTCACATGGTTCTTTCCGCTAACTTTGCAAAACCGGATGTTGTCACTTAAATCCTTCCGCTAACTTTATCAAAATCCTCGCGCGCTCCTGATCGAATGCGTTTACCGTCAACATCAGTCTGTAGGGGCAGACATGTGAGTGTCGGCTGAGTTGACCCAGAGATTCAACTCGGGGACGGGGACGCCGCTCGGTGGTGAGGATCCCCTCGTGGACCTCTCACTCTGCGGCCCTCGCCCTCGTTGTGTCTCCGCTGCGGTGCGCCTCTTTTCACACATTAGCCCCCCCCGCTCTCACACACAGGCCAGCCTTCTTCTTCGGTTTTCGTCTCCTTTCTTCTTCTTCTGGAGTTAATGTCGGTTAGCAAACCAGTCATTCAGGCATTACCGCTAACTATAGTGGGCTGAAGTGTAGAACAAGTTTGTAAGCAACAAAAATATTTAATAACAAAAAAAGAAATCTGCTAATTTACTGGTCGCGCATGCGCGAGTTGATGAAACATTTACTCGCACTGTGTCTAATTTTAGGCGCAAAATGCGACCATTTGGTCGCAGTCTGGAGCCCTGTTATGCCACAATTGCTTTGTTGTCTCTTCTGTAAATGTATCTGAAGAAAAGCAGAAAGGGTCATCTCTTCATAATCAAATTCATATGCGTCAACAACTGACAACCCACTCTCATTTCAGTCACTCGCATTTCCTCTTCAAAAAGTTATATTGTGACTATTCATATTACCTGTGATACTGAAGTCAGAGGAAATCAGACCCGAGCACTGCAGCGTGTCATGCATTAAACTGTTCTTCAACCTTCTACGACAAGGAATAAGAGAGAAACATCAACAACTCGTATGGAGCGTGTGGGGGAAAAGGTTGAGATGGGTCCGTGCATGAAGTATGATTAATTTGCTATTGTTCACGTTGTATAATTAACTATGTCTGTTGAGAGGTAAAGCCTGATCTCATTGGTCGACTTGTGCTAATGCAAATGTTTTCTGCTGTGATTGTTCTTCGATAGCAGATGCTGCTTAAACTGGTTAACGCTTTGCCAGTGTTATTGTTGCATTGAATATACACGTGCGATGCAATTCCACGCACCAAAACGTTGACTTGCTCTATTAACCAACTTGAAAAATGAAAATTGAGTCAAACAAACAGAGACAGCTCACCTTCAAAGTAAAATCCATTAAATGATACATTTTAGGAGAACTAAATAAAATAATTAAATAGCATGAAAACTATAAAACAGTTATGAAGTCATATTTCTGCCACTTTACTCCAACTGATCTTGATACATTCGCCAATGGGCTCGAACACTGGAATTATGTGAATTATTACTTATTCATAATAAACGGAGACATACACTTAACTCTGATCCCTAGCCTTTCTTTAACTCAATAAGAGTGAACAGGGTCTCCAACAGGGTGCTCATGTGTAAGCTGCTCACAACACAGTTCTGTATTACAAAGCGTGTTGAATGTATTACACTTAGTCACTTTTCAAATGTCTTTCTTTAAAAAAAAATATAGGTTTTCTTTCTGCTGCCAATTGGCATCACGGTAACATGGATTTCAGGCCAGCCAATCAGCTCCCTCCCATCGAAAAACTCTTTTTCACACTGTTGTCATCTATTATTAAGTAGTACCAATTTGTGTTATTGCCGCAACTTGTTAAATAACATTTAATTGATTCACAGTAGGTTACACAGAGTAACTGCACACATGAAAAGCTAGGTTAAGTTGTACACAATATTTATGAGAATATCAGCTGGTTCTATTACCTCAGTATTTGTGTCAAAGCACAACAGGATTCATGCTATATAGTCATTGTAAATGAAAGAAAGAAAAAAATGGACTCTTTTATTGATCATGTGGGGAAATTCTTCTCTGCATTTGACCCGTCCTAATTATTCAGGAGCAGTGGGCTGCAGTGAAGCGCCCAGGGAGAAACTGGGGGTTCAGTGTCTTGCTCAAGGACACTTCAACATGCACCTATGTGGGGAGAACGGGGATCGAACTGGGTACTTTGTGGTTACGGGATGACCACTCATCCCCATGACCTACAGCCGACCCCATGCTGTAGTTAATAAACAGGTTTTGAGTTTCATTCATATAATTAACAATACATTTCTCCTGAACAAACTCTCTTTTTCATATTATGAACTTGTGGGGGAGGAACTATTTAGATCCTTTCAGAGAAAAGTAATAATACCACATTGTTAAAAAAAAACTCTTACAAGTAAAGGCATTGCACATGTTACTTATGTAAAAGCTATAAATCAGGAAGGTTTTCAGGAAAGTCTTTAAGAATTAGTACATACACAAAAGTTAAACTCTTCATATCTGCATTAGGATTTGTATTTATTCATTTATTTCATTTTACGTAGAAGTTAAAAGTGCGAGTAATAAATAAACTTGAAGGATTTTTAATGGGATAGCTTAGTGGCATTATTGTCACGACAAAAGAGCCAGCAATAAAGTCAAAGTTCAAGGTAAATCAACACCTTTTACAGTAGACTCATCACAATTATCAGGCCTCAGCTTTATTGAATAAACAAATTGATAATATAAAAAATCTTTACATAGGCAGTTTATTTAAATTAAATTGTGGGAAAGTGGCAGAAATAGGACTTTATGACAGTAATACATTATGTTAATTATTTAGAATATTTGCATATTTAATTGTGCTTTCCATATATCGATTGCTAGAGCAAACACATTTGGAAATGTGCAACCTTTACTTTGAAGGCGAGCTGTCTCTGTTTCCTTGACTCAAATTAAATCTTTTAAGTTTATTAATGTAACAAGCTGACGTGTTGATGCATGGAATTGCATCGCACATGTTTATTCAATGCAACAATAACGCTGGCAATGCGTTCGGCAGCATCAGCTATTGAAGAACCAACTCACAAGTAGCAGAATACATTAGCATAAGTAGTAATACCCCTAAACAGACATTGTTCATTATACAATGTGAACACGGGTAAATTAATTATACTTCATGCACAGACCTAGATGAAAGTCTCCAGTGTATTCAGCCTTCCTTTAAAACAGAAATATATATCTAGAAATAACGAAAAGAAAGTACCACACATCCTGGCATTCACTTTTTCTTTATGCATAAGAAGCTGGTACGGAACTATTGTTCTATTGTTTGACCAAAGCTGACTCTTTTATCAATTAAAACCAGCATGACTTCCTGTTGAGAAGTCTATGTTTCACAACATAGCCATTCACATGCAGACTGAACACAATAGATGCGAACATCTCAGAATTGGTGAAATGATATACTACATCTCAATTGTGTCAGTGTGCTTCAAAACAACGTACGATAAAGTAAGTGCATTAAATAGCTGCCGCGCTGTCTGATTGAGTGCTTCAGGGGCTCTGATGAAAACCATTAACAAGATTGAACAAATTCAGGGCTTGTGACCTCTTTACTAGACCAGCTATAGCGTGTTCCCTTTCCAGACTCCAATAAACAATCCTCAAACATTTCTCCACTCACAGTGGCAGGACTGTACATAACAGCTCTCACAATGTCAAGAAAATTTACTGTGTAAAGTGAGGTTTTCAATTTCCAATATGTGGCAATTGGATCGCCTAAGTGCCAAGAGCTTATGAGGTCATTCCTGAGGACACGGTGTGCAGCTCTGCATGAACTGTCTCGCGATTGATTCGGAAAGAAAACCAGCAGCCTCTGGTGGATACATTACCCTCCTCATGCATTACTGGTGTTCATGAATGGTGATAGTTGATTACTGGCAATGTAGACGGTTCCATCGAATGCAACAGGTAGAGCATGACACTGATAATGCCGAGCCGGTGATTTGATCGCGAAACACCCGAGGTGATAATGTGCTGTTGTAGTTGCTTCAGGAAAGGGATATTACTTAAAATATGTGATATTAGATCAAATAATACTATAATATAGCTACAAATTCAAGAACAAATGTGGGGTCAAATAGATGTGGAAAGGTGCTTTATTAGAAAACGCCATGCAGCCGAATACTGATGAAAGGTGAGACAATGGGAAAAATGGCACCAGGAGGTGTCGGTGTTTCAGCAGCCGTGCTCACCTATGTGATGGTTCTAAATCTTGCGGGTTTAACTGAGACCTCCTACTGCTTTCACAGCGGAAGTTTTAATGGAAAACCGACAACAGAAAGTCAAGGTCCGATTGGAAAGTATAACAAACATTTTGGTTTCGGAAAAGCAATATTGATAAGCACCTTGGCACATTGCCCTGAATACAACCGTGATCAATCCAAAGCTAAACCAAACAAACGGAATGTTGACGCGTGCAAGTTTATTATGGCGATATGCCTCCTGTTATCCGGAGACATACACCAATGCCCAGGCCCAATTCACGTGATGGCGGGTGAAGGAGGCCCAAGCACGGCGGATCATGGGAGCAACAACACCCTCCCACAGGCAGGCATGGCCAGCAGAGAACCTGCTGGCTTTACCTGTGTCTGCTGAGTCTGCGTGCTCTTGCTGTCCGGGGGCTACGTCGGAGGCCGGGGGCCACAGTGCCGGGCGCGGAGAGTCGGGTGGAAGAGTTGGTGTGGCGGCGATTGATGTCTGGGTGACTCGCGGACGGCTGGGAGGTGATGGACGGCGTTCTGGGAGCCGGGAGCGGAGGGGCGACTGCGGAGCGCTTGCCTTGGGGGGACTACCAGCGCTGGAGCCGAGCCTGGAGGCTAACGTGACGGCAGACAGCACCGCGGGTTTGTCGGATCCGTGTGATTCGACATCATCGGTAAACGAGGCGGCCACTGCACTAACTGAGCCACGGCTTGCTCCGACTAATGATGACATCTGCTCAGGTAGTCAACGTGGAATTGGAACGATCACCCAAAACGTAAATAAGAAACTGCTAAATCCCGCGATCTCAAAGAACAGGAAGTGGGCTGTCTTCACAACTGTCAATCATTCAAGAACAGTGTGGGATCCTACAGTTAAGCCAAAAGGTCTCCTAGGTGGGCATCTAAACATAAGAAGTATTCAATCTAAAAGTGATCAAGTCCATCATCTTTTGCTTGATTCCAATTTAGACTTTCTTTGTCTATCTGAGACCTGGCTCCATAAAAATGCTCCATCAGCAGCAATAACCGTGCCGGGTTACAACATGTACAGGAGAGATAGGGTAGGATCTAAGGGTGGTGGTGTCATGATCTATGTGAGAGATCATATCCAGTGTCATGAAATCCAGTGGTCTGTCTGTAAAGACTTGGAATGTATAGGTCTTCATATAATTTTATCACCACAAATGTCTTTTTCGCTTATTGTAATTTATCGGCCTCCCTCTTCCAAAAACAGTTTCTATGAGGAATTTGAGAAACTTTTAAAAGAATGTAATTTTAGTAAAGAGGTCATTATTATGGGTGATTTTAACATAAACTGGGAGGAAAAATCATCTAGAAAGAATCTTAAAAGGATAACTGATGGCTTTGACCTTGTTCAGATGGTCAGTGGGCCCACAAGACTAACTAATTCTTCCAGGACCCAAATTGATTTAATATTTAGTAATAGGCCTGATAGAGTTCTAAAAACTCTCAACATGGTAACTGGACTTTCTGACCATAATCTAACTCTGGTAGCCAGGAAACTAACCAGCAAGCGGTTTAGGCCTTTGGTCAGGGAGGATGAATCCTTTAGAATCCCTAAAAGAAATCTAGATATCTTTCATCATACTCTTCAACTTATTGATTGGGATGATCTACTGTTGGGAATAGACATCGAGGAAGACAGTAAAACATTCTCAGATAAATTGGAGAACACTATGAAGGATTTCAGTTGCAAATTTAGGCACAAACATATCAAACACTCTGTTCCTTGGATGAATGATGATATCTTAAAAATAATGAAAGAACGGGATTCTGCCTTAAAAACTGCAATTAAAAATAAATCGAGCCATGACAGACAACATTTTGCTATGCTAAGGAACAGAGTGGTAATGAAATTAAGAAAGGCTAAGGCAGATTTCTTCATGACTGTAATAGAAAAAGCGAGAGGTAAAACTAAAATGGTCTGGGATCAGTTACACAAGCTAATGGGACATCCCAACAAAGTAAGGAAGCCGCAAGAACTTAACATTAATGGTAAACTGTCAAATAATCCAGTTGAAATGGCAAAAGCTTTCAATCACTATTTCATTGATTCTGTTGCTACCATTGCTAAATGTTTCTCCCCTGAGATTAGACCTGTCTGTACAGTAAATACATTGGAGCCGACTTTCATCATAAGAAATGTCACTCATTCAGACGTCACAAGAATAATCAGTTCTCTTAAACCATCCAAAACTAAAGATACATTTGGTATGGATGCCGTTATGCTCAAAACTCTTTCCAAAACACTAATAAATCCCATCAGCAATATCATCAACCTCTCAATCTCTCAAAACATGTTTCCCAGTGTTTGGAAGTCGGCTGCTGTTATTCCAGTATTCAAAGAAGGAGATCGCCTTTCTACCTCTAATTACAGACCAATCAGTATCCTGCCTACAATATCAAAGGTTGCAGAAAAGTTGGTAGCTGAGCAAATGATCTGCCATTTGAAAAACAGTCCCTTTGCCCTTCATCCAATGCAATTCGGCTTTAGAGCCAATTATTCCACTGAGACGGCCACCTGTTTCTTCACTGAAAAAAATCAAAATTCTACTGGACAAAGGGGGTGTTGTTGGAGTTGTGTATCTTGATCTCAAGAAGGCATTTGACACTGTAAATCATAGTATTCTTTTGTCTAAATTGCACAGTTACAACTTCTCCTCAGGTACACTTAAATGGATGGAATCATATTTGCTAAATAGGTCACAGTCTGTCCAAATTCAAAAACATAAATCCGCTGCCCTCCGCTTGTCCACAGGTGTCCCACAAGGATCTGTCCTGGGCCCATTATTATTTTCCTTATATATTAATGATCTGCCATCAGTTTGTCCTCATTCCAACATTCAAATGTATGCTGATGACACTGTCATTTATTTGCATGGCAGCAATTTGGGAGATGTAGCAAAATAACTCACTACATCCATGGCTAATGTGACTACTTGGTTAACGCAATGTTGTTTACAACTCAATATATCCAAAACTGTGTGTATGTTTTTTACCAAAAGAAACTCTGATAGTGTAGAACCGGATGTTTTTGTATCTGGGGAGAGGCTAAAGGTTGTATCTGAATACAAGTACCTGGGAGTACTTTGATTCTAATTTGTCTTTCAAATCACAGGTGAAAAAAGTTTGTAATCGGGTAAAATACAATCTATCCAATTTCCGATTCTCGCGCAACTACATGTCAACAGAGGCAGCTAAAACATTCATGCATTCAATGGTTATTTCCCACATGACCTACTGTTTAACAACCTGGTCACATGCTAGTGCCACGACTCTCAAACCATTACAGTCATTATACAAGCGGACGCTCAAAACTCTTGATAAAAAAAAAGTTCTGTCACATCATTGTCCTATACTAAAAAAATACAACTTGCTTAGCTGGGATAACTTGATTAAATATGTGCACGTCTGTCTGATGTACAAAATCATACATGGATTGACCTCTCCTCCTCTCAAACAATTTGTCACCACACGAACTGGATATCGGCTCACAAGAGGAGCAGCGAGGGGATTGTATCGTCCCTCTCAGGAAAAGTGCTTTCAGTCACGCTGCTTTCTCAGTACAAGCAGCAGTTCACTGGAACTACATTCCAGTATATATTAGAGAGCTACAATCATTCAACTCTTTTAAAGCGGAAACAAAGAAATGGTACATTACTACCCAGCTCTGTCAGCACTAGACTGTAACTACCTCCTCCATCTGCCCAGGTTGGACTTTCATTCTTTCTGTCTGTCAGTTGTTGTCTGTCTGTTGTCCGGTCTCTGTATGTCTTGACTTGCTGGTCGGCCGTTTTACTCCACCTGCGTGTCTTCTCTTGTCGTTCACCTGTTTGCAGTTATATATCACATTTAGTCTGTAAGCTTTTACATTGTATCTCTGACATTATGTTTTTATTCTGTCCATTTTAACATTGTTCTCCCTTATTTTATTTGCTTTATTTGTAGATTGTATTTGTAATCTTATGTTTTTAGGTTTGTTCTTAACATCAGCAACATTGGGACTACAGATGAAAAATAGCCTCTTGGCTAACTCTGGCACATTTACTGCAAAGTTTTTATCAATGTGCACTGTCCCTTATTAAATAAACCATTATAAAAAAATAAAATAAAATAAAAATTAAAAATAAATTTAAAAAAGCTCAGTGGCCAAATTACTCGATGCTGACCACACATAATACCACTGCATGACTTTGCATGCATCACTTCCAAATCACCGTATGTGTGCCCGGGGCCATACAAGCAGTCCAACATCCTTCCTTCTTCTCTAAATGCTTGTTTGATGTTGAATAATAATCAATACTTGAAGGTTGGATTTAGAAACGACAAAGCAGCCTCACTCGTGTTCACTGTACGCAGTTCTGTATTTCACAACAACAAGGTAGCAAATACAATTTTGCTCAAGAAAAGAGAGATGCAAACATTCTACAAAGAAGGGTCCAACATACATTTTATAATGAATGTGCAATCAAATGGATATAATGGAAATGGAATTGAAAATTCACTTTGATCATATGGCTGTGCCTTTTCTTGTTGTTTTGGTCCCATTTTATACCAAGGTTGGGTAAACTGAGACATTAAATTAAAGTCGCAACATGTCAGCAGTATGTTTGCTGCATGCTGGCTCCATGATTGCTTTAAGCCTTGTGTTGCCTTCGGGTCAATTTGACCCGATTCAATGTTTCACCCTCCTGTCGCCTTCGGGTCAATATGACCCGATTCAATGTTTAACCCTCCTGTTACCTTTATATTTACTAACATATTTTACCCTTGATGACGGGACTGTTGGTTCTCCTTGTCCACTCCTCAAGCTATTTATGCCCTGTTTCCCATCACAGATGCAGATCTACCTTTACAATTCAGATGACTTTGACAGCCTCAGCGCTGCCATCAAGGAAAGACGCATCATTGCTGCCATGGTCGTCTTCTTTGAGGTAAGGTATCACCGGGTCGGAAGGTCAAAACAAATGTAACCTGAAAGTGCACGTTGTATCCATAATAGCAGCATGGCTCTAGGGCAGTGGTATTCAACTAAGCCCTCCATCAGGTGCCAGGTGGTCTGCCGACTATTTTGTAATTTAATATAAAAATTAATTGATTGAAATCACAAAGGTATTTATTTTATTAACAAGATCCCAAAAATGCATAAAAGCAAGGATCCCCTGTTGTGCAGCCTCATTGAGTCGCTAGAGTGGCTTTAAACTCTTAGTCGTATTAAAGCATACAACTTTATTTGCTCAGAAGAGTGACACTCTTCTGAAAGGAAACCTTTGTAATGGCTCTGCATTTAGTTGTTTGTAGCTTTCATGGAACATATATTTTTTCACAGGCTTATTAAGAAACCATATCTTTTCATTTTACCTTTATAATGCAAATTGTATTTTGCATTGAGTTTATGTTTTGCACACTGAAGCTGAAGCCAATGTATTCCTGTGATACCTGATGTCTTCATCATCCACTTTAATGTTTTAATTCCATTGCACTGCCGAAGAAATAGCATGCAAAAGTGTAATTTTGAATTTAAGAAAATGAATTATTTCTTTTTCACATAGTCTCCACTTATCCCCTCCGTTTTGGTGACTCAAATAAAATGATGTTTCCAACTGTTAAAACGTGTTAATTTTGTTATAACAAAATGAAAAAGAATAAAAAGACACCATTAAATTATCGATGGTAGTACTTTTAGAACTCAGATGCAGTTTCTTCAAAAATCAATGTTCTTGTCAACTCTGTGATTTTAAGTGTGACATTTATTTCACTCTTAACAACTGTAAAGGCAGAGATTAGATCACAAAATATACCGCTGATTGACTCGAGAGGTTTTGTAATGAAATAAATCCACTACTCCATCTACTCAGACCATGGCTCCTCCACATGCATACACTTGTTTGGCCTTGCTTTCATACGTGGCAGCCCAGTGGTTGTCTGTTAAGATGTACAAGTCAATTCCATTCTGGTAAAATCAACAGTAGGCTATCAGTAGACAAACAATCTCTCATCAGGCTTATTTGAAGCCACTTTGGCATCAATTTGATCCGACCTACATGAAGTCAAACTCGCAGCAAAACCAACTCAAGGATAATTAACTTTAGATAAAATACATACAAGGGCAGGAGCGAACAAAGACTGAAAAACAGCATTCAATTGAGCAGTACTTGGCAGAGAGTCACGGTAATGATTCTAATCAAGCAGCAACACCACAGCTGAGTGCTGAAGTCGATGTGGGAGAGCATTTAGTAGCAGTTCAAATGGCCCGAAACATGCTCGGCAGAGTAAATACGGCAAAGGATCAGAACAAAATAAAACAAATATGCTTTGAATGAGGGGGAAGTATTAAGTGTGTGAGCATGATTATCATCGGTCAACTGTGATGGTTGCTGCAAGATTGTCATTTTCTCAGCTCTACGAAGGCTCTTTCCTCGTTTGTACAAATTGAAAAACTTCCAATAACTGGAAAGATTGCTGCTGTAGAGGTCCACCGATTGATCGCCTGGAGATAGAAACCGGCCAGATGTCAGCTGATTGGCCATGGCCGATGTCAGGCAGGTCAGTCTCATATTTCAAATTTCTTGCCGGTCACGTTTACACGTGTGTGCCACTGTTGCAAGATTCTTTTATATCTGCACGCAGTATGCTATATGTACAACCTATATGACATGTTCAACATTTTGATCTAAGCAGCTTATCAGACATAAATATATCTACTGGGGCCGATGATTTGTTTTAAGCAGACTATTTAAATAAAAATGCAATAATGCTTTTCTTGATTATTTGAATTGTTTATGCCAATAAACATAGATGACAATAAGAAAGGGAGGGGCTGCACGGTGGTGTAGTGGCTAGCACTGTCGCCTCACAGCAAGAGGGCCGTGGGTTCAATTTCCGGTCGGGGTGGTCCTTCTGTGTGGAGTTTGCATGTTCTCCCCGTGGCAGCGTGGGTTCCCTCCGGCTTCCTCCCACAATCCAAAGACATGCAGTCAGGTTAATTGATCTCTAAATTGCCCATAGGTGTGAATGTGAGAGTGAGTGGTTGTCTGTCTCTATGTGTGACCTGAGATGGACTGGCGGCCTGTCCAGGGTGTCCCCTGCCTTCGCCCAGCTGGGATCGGCTCCAGCGCCCCGCGACCCTAATGAGGATGAAGTGGTCTTGATAATGGATGGATGGACAATAAGAAAGGTATAAGGACCTCATTTTAAATGGCTGACTCTTAAGACTGACTTTGGGATTCAAATTACTTCTTGAGAGGTTGGTTTGGAGCCATGCCGTTAATTACAGTTTTTAGAAAGAAAATCTGAATCGACAAGTCAGACTTTAAAAAATGTGAAATTGAAATTAGCTGAATAGTAGATGAAAGAATCAATCAATTGGTTCATTGACAGAAGATTGTAATGTATCAAGCAAATGGCCAGTATCTGATAAAAGATTCTCAAATTTGAAGATGTTTAGTTTTTCTGTGGAATATCATCATGAACTGAATATCTTTGTGTTTCAGACAGTCAACACTTGTAAAAACAAGGGTCTGAGAAATTAAGATGGAAATGTTTCACTATTTGACGGTTTATAGAAGATTTGTAATAACCAATAATTAGTTATTGGTTTACATAACACAAATCCAGGTTTGAAACATTCCCAAAGAAACCTTTCGGTCACAAACACTAAAGTCGTGCTTTTCCACGGTCTGTTGATTCTAATAAAAGGCAATTTTTCATTTTTACATCAATTAATTTTAACTCATATTACGTTGTCTTTAAGATTCCAGAGTCATTTGGTGCTTTTCTAAGAAACACTAGTCATCTAGAGTATGATACAAAATAATAACACAAATTTGTATTATGTTTTATTTAAAGATCCTCCTCAAATATGAGTCTCTGATATTTTGTCAATATCCTGTTACATTTGACATGTATTGCTTTTATTGAAAGGACATTTTATAATATCCTAGAAAACACAAATATGCGTACGCATTAAAAGCAACATTACGGAATAAACTGCCATTTGCTATCTACCTATAGTTCTACTTTGGGCCATGAGAACAAACCCAGCTGTCCAACACAGAACACTAAAACACTCGTATCCAAAGCACCTAAACTGTCTCTAGTCGTGCCTTTCTCTTATTTTTAGATATTTAGTTCCATTGGGTCAGTCTGACCTGACAACAAGTTATTGATCATAATACATCGATGATGAGGCTATAATAACACTCTTCAAATGACAGAAGTAATGGAATAAATTGACCTTAGAAATAGGACATTTACTGTATATTTCTAGTCTCCTATAATCACAAATGTAGGGCAGCAACTATCAACGAAGAGCAACCATCACATCCTGCCATTTGAGAAGAATAGAATCAGGGACTGTTTGCATAAAAGACTAAAGCTGACTTAGTTGGTGATTTTTCTTAGAATTTTCTGTCAATCAATTTATTGATTAACTCAACTAATTATAGCTGCTCTACACAAATGAGCCATCTACTCTTGGACATGGGAACGTAGAGTAAGTGCTGCCAACGCTAAGATGAATGTCCTTAATGCTGCCCTCTGACTACACTCTACCAAAAGAAAAAATACTTCAAACCTATCGATGGGACAAATATAATATTCATAGGCTTGAATATAAGATAACCGTTTGGGTTTTTTTAATCTAAAAGAAACCAATTCTATTTTATAGACACCTAATTAAGAGATGTCACTTGTGCCATTAAGCTTCTACATTTGAGCTTTCTCAACATTACAGAGATGCAGATGATGCCTCGACAACCGAGAGGGTGTTGAGGAAGAGTGGTTGCTAGGTCTCGCCTTCCTCACGCGAGCTGCAAAGTGTTGGGAGCGATGATCCCTGGAGTCCCTGAGTGACTAGTGGATACCTGGGGGTACAGTAGTTCTCCTCTGCTGTAGTAAACACTTGTGTTGTGTGGTTTAGCAGTGAGAATACAACACAGTAGTAATACAATACAGTAACGCAATATACAGCAGCTCACATCAGAGTCTGACAGATAAAGAAGACACGCTGGAATGTGTACGACAGTGTGACTAAAATTACCCGGGATCAACTAGAAGGTGTTTTAATTACAGTTTCTACAAATGTTCAACAAATTCAACTGTTGATCGCATTATCTTTTTTACCGTATAATAAAGACGAGAGTTGTCTTTTTTTGAGGAATCATTAAACAATGTCTTTCTGAAATATGAAAATGTCAAAAGGAAAAGGCCATGGTATTCCAATCCCTTGTTAATTAGGGTTCCAGTACTGGTATGGTTTGGATATTTGTGTGAAGAACAGAAACATTTGCATTCCCCAAAGGGGAGCGTGTCAACAGGATCGATAGGGTAGTCTCTAAACTCCTGTTCTGCCTCAAAAAACTATCTAACTCAGCACATCTTCTCCCTTGGAAGCCTCTGAAATTAACCAACACCAAAAATGCACACTAGCTGCCTGTCATCTTTATAATACCACACATTTCTCACACAAAATTCATTTTGTGAAACAGTTGAACATCCAAAAGTAGGGTTTCAGATACAATATGCTAAACACAGGGAAAAGGCCTAACGCCACCTAAAATACACTTTGCTTTTTAATAACAATGTTAAATACCAAATAATACCCCCCTCATTATTGTTTTAGAGCGTTCTCACAAAATAGAGAAAGCTCCCATGGAGACAAAGTGTGTGAGAGAAACAAACATATCATCAATCCGAATTGAAACCCAAAGGAAAAGAGCCTGGAGACTGATCTCTCTGGGTGTTAACTTAGGGAGGCGGAAAAAAACCTTTTCGACAAGGAATTAATGAGGTGGGTTTAGCCCAGGAGTGGAAGAGTGAATATCAACTCAGTGTTAAAGTCAACTATTCATCTTTATGTACCAGTTGTGTCGAAAGCTCATGATGAATGATCCTTAAATAAGATACCATATCATTGCCAAGTCTGATAGGTCGTGAACAACAGTAAATTTCCAGAATACAATATGCTTTGTGTACATCACAAAATAAACAATACATCAAACTATGATTCGTCCTCCCGTTGTGTCAAAGCAACCTGTTTGTCAAAGATGGAAAGATGTTGTGTATTTGGGTGCTTGGCAACCGTTTCCCCCACTTAGCAACGGACCTTTGACGACTTCCTAGTCAAAAGCTTCAAGAGGTATACGAGGTAGTTTAAGAGGTGCTATATTGTGTCTTCTCTCAACATTCACAGACACGTAATCTGAAAGGTGAGCTAAATGAGTTCTGTAAATTGATCCAAATAACCAAACTAGAGACCACAGAGCTGCTGATTAACAGATGCTAATCCCAAAGATAATTTATCTTTTGAAATCACACTCCTCTTTCGAAAAACTCACAGACAAAGAGTGAGAGAAAATAAGGTACAGCACATGGTTTTTATGTACATCTCAGTACATGGTCACATTTCTAGAATAACTTTTAAAGGATCATAATCGCAAACATCTCTAGGACATCTCTAGTTTGGCATTTCTAAAAAATTAATTTAAAAAATAAACCATCAGCAGATATCATTAAAATCAGCCTCCAGTTAGTATCCAATAATAATTCAATATCTTCTAAAATAGGCATTAAAAAAACATAGCAAATGATGTCAAAATAAATCTTTTACACAATAAAAATTAATTGATGTTTAAAAGCAGCTCACTGAAACTTGCAACACAAATAAAGGTTCTAGTTGCCAAACACCTGTGTTTTTTGCCAAATGAAACGAAATGAAAAGAAAAAAAATCAAAAGAGTATCAAGTTTGCGTGTCTTCATTTCAATCTTCAACATCATGTTGGCATTTCATTCGAACAAAACAATTGTCACATATGTAAAGTTGAAAGCCTTAACTTGGGAGAAGACTATTTTTTTTATGAAGGCTTTATGAACACAATTCTGAATCGTATACATTTTGAAATAAAAGTGACCTCAATGATTAGCAACAAAAAGGTATACATGTATAGTTCAGGCATTGCTCAAAATAACTAACATAATTTATGCAATAGTTCAAATGTAATTCATAAAATCCAAGACTCTCATTCAATCTTATTTTGCATTCTGCAGAGCACCTTGAGCTTGATAAAACATGCAGTCTAATCCCATATCTTTGGTGATTGTCGCAATAATTCACGGCAGAGAAAATGAGCCTTGTGGATGGGGTAGCCTACTTTTGAATTTGCTTTTTGTCGCCTCTGAAAAAGACAATCTTGAGAGCACAAAGCAAACACATGATCATTTGACCCACAATAGTACAATGCAGAAAAAAGGGGGGGGGAATGAAGCTTGAGGGTCCCATTGTGTCCAGTATCCACAGGGCAGCGTTGACTGACAGTCCAGCTGTAAGTAAAGCTGACACTGAATCACATCGCGACAAGACTGTTAAAGGGGAAAGAGGACGTGGCGACTGGAGGACACAGGACATTTATTGATATGGCACCGTCCTTGAGTGCAGCACTATACATCCTTCAGTGACAGTGCCTTATTGCCTGGACATTAATCACTATTGTCACGAAGCACAGGAAATAAGTGCACCCATTTCCCCAAAAGCATTTATCCTCCCTCGTTCCAACCAGCCTGGTCAAATCTGGTGTGTGTGTGTGTGTGTGTCTTTTTGGTTGCATGTTGCTAGGACAGATAAAATGATTCGGTGTGAAGTGGCTGTGAGTCATTCTCAATGATTAAAATGCTACTGTGACCAGCTTGGAGTATCTTGGCTGAAGACCGAGTGAACTCAACTGTACACCCCGAGTAATGAAGTGATGACTGATTGCCTTGATTAACATAAATTACACAAATAAACAGCTTAATCCCAATTAATGTCAAATGACTATAATTACCCTTTAAAATAAAGCATTGTTCTCATAACGTTGGGCTCATATCAACTGAAACATTCCACTTCAGTATTAATGCCAGCATCTCCCGACAGGACGACCTCGCCAGAATTCTCTGCTGGATCCTTCGGTTACGTTTTGTCTCCAGGAAACAGAACGCTAGCTATTGATTCTCTTCCAATTCAATTACAATAACATACAACTAAAGAGCAGTGAGCAACACGGGAATGGTGGTAGAGTATATTTACTTCGTCTGCATTGTATTCTACATGCACCATGCAGGGGATCAATTAAACTACTTTCATCCAGCAGAATTTTTCAAATGTAACCTGTGGACTCTGACGGCTGGTAGCGTTACGGACCGGTGTTCATGAGGGGCGCGTCCTCGTGCTGGTGACGTCACATCCTGTCACCACCAGAGAAGACCGATGGAATAGAGTGCGGGATTTTTTATATTTTTTGTATCTGCTCTGCAGAAATGTCATGAGGAAGTGAACACATTGTTAACTTAGACCTCAAGCATAACCACAATGCCTTTCGATAAACAACACTAGATGTAAATATAACTTGCTTGTTTCACGAGAACTCTACACGGCACCTTTAAGGAGCACAGCCTCCAACTGACAACCTGCTGCATTTTCTTCATTTCATTGTAGCTTTTTTATGTTATGAAAATATACTCTTTAAAAATAGGAAGTTCTATTGATTTCATTTCTTCGTGCTTAAGAGGACTCTTTGGTATCAGAGCACTGAGCGATGTCACATCTAGTATGGGAATACAGAGCGTGTCTCGCCTTTTTAAAAGCTCAATACATGGCCAAATATATTTTAATAAGTGGCCTCACCGCAAAAAACCTGAGATGAAGTGTGTTGAAATGTTTTTTTAAATTCTGGAAATAATACAAGGTTGTTTTTCAAACAGCATTTCCCATCAGTAAGGACACTCTACAACATTAACATTAAAACAAAAAGAAATCATTCACACTCTACTGTGTACAAGAAATAATTTAAAATGTCAAACTATTCTGTTCATGTTTGTTAAACTCGTCTCATTTTTCCGACTGTCTTACTCATCAATAATAGAAAAATAAAAACAACCCCAGGTTTCTCTTCAGCACTGTAGCCAGGCTGACAGAGAGTCACAGCTCTGTGGAGCCGAGCATTCCTATAAACCTTAGTGGTAATGACTTTATGAACTTCTTTAATGAAAAGATTTTAACTATTAGGGACAAGATTAATAATCTCTTGCCCACAACCAGTGCCAATCTGTCCTCAAGTGGAATGGCCTTGGAAACCGCTGTATGCCCTGGTGTATATTTGGAGGATTTTCTCCTATCAACCGTGACCAATTATTTTCAACGGTTTCTACTTGAACACGTCTACCTGTCTCTTGGACCCCCATCCCGACGAGGCTGCTTAAAGACGTTTTGCCTTTAATTGGCTCTCTATTAGATATTATCAATGTGTCTCTGCTAACAGGCCACGTGCCACACTCCTTCAAGGTGGCTGTTATTAAACCTCTCCTGAAGAAGCCCACTCTGGATCCAGAGGTATTGGCTAACTACAGACCGATCTCTAACCTCCTTCCTCTCCAAGATCCTTGAGAAAGTGGTCGCAAATCAGTTGTGCGACTTTCTACATCATAATAGTTTATTTGAGAAATTTCAATCAGGATTTAGAAAACACCACAGCACCGAGACGGCACTGGTGAAAATTACAAATGACCTCTTAATGGCAGCAGATAAAGGACTCCTCTCTGTCCTGGTCTTGTTAGACCTTAGTGCTGCATTCGACACCATTGACCATGACATCCTGTTACAGAGACTGGAGCAGTCGATTGGCATTTCAGGCACGGCACTAATTTGGTTTAAATCCTATTTATCAGATCGATCTCAGTTTGTATTTGTAAACGATGACGCCGATAACCACCAACGTTAATCACGGAGTTCCACAAGGTTCTGTGCTTGGACCAATTTTATTTACCTTATACATGCTTCCTTTGGGCAATATTATCAGGAAACACTCCATAAACTTTCATTGTTATGCAGATGACACTCAACTATATTTATCGATAAAACCAGAGGAGAGCAACCAACTCTGTAAAATTCAAGCATGTCTTAAAGACATAAAAACATGGATGACCTGCAACTTCTTGATGTTAAACTCAGACAAAACCAAGTAATTTTAATCGCCCTGAGCACCTCAGAGATCAATTATCTGGTGATGTGGATTCTGTAGACGGCATTGCCCTGGCATCCAACACCACTGTAAAGAATCTTGGCGTTATCTTTGATCGACTTGTCCTTTAACTCCCACGTAAAGCAAATCTCAAGGACTGCATTCTTTCATCTACGTAATATTTCAAAAATCAGGCACATCTTGTCTCAAAAAGATGCAGAAAAATTGGTTCACGTGTTACTTGAGACTGGATTACTGCAACTCCTTATTAGCAGGCTGCTCTAATAAATCTCTAGGTCCCTCCAGTTGATCCAGAATGCTGCAGCTCGTGTTCTCACTAAAACTAAGAAAAGAGATCACATCACTCCTGCACTAGCTGCTCTGCACTGGCTCCCAGTAAAATCAAGAATCACTTTTAAAATTCTTCTTAACCTATAAAGCCTTGATTGGTGATGCTCCATCATATCTTAAGGAGCTTGTCGTACCATATTGCCCCACTAGAGCTCGCTCACTAAATGCGGGACTACTTGTAGTTCCTAGAGTCTTAAAAGTAGAATGGGAGCCAGAGCCTTTAGTTATCAAGCTCCTCTTTTATGGAACCAGCTTCCAATTTCAGTCCGGGAGGCAGACACAGTCACCTCGTTTAAGAGTAGACTTAAGACCTTCCTGTTTGACAGACGTTATAGTTAGGGCTGAATCAGGTTTGCCCTGGTCCAGCCCCTTGATATGCTGCTAGGCTTATAGCTGCCGGGGACGTTTTAGGATGCACTGAGTACCTATCTCCTCTTTTTCTCTCCTTAAGGATGAATTTTCATCTCTCAATCACACGCTACTAACTCTGCTTTCTCCCGGAAGTCCTTTGACTTACGCTCATGGGGTCATCGGACCCTATGAGACGGCATAGATCCCATCTGCCTGATGGATCGTCTGGGTCGTGGAATTCCTGCTCATGACTACGCCACTGTCCTGTTGAGACTCCGCCCTCCTCCTCCCCACCGCCATCTGCCTGATGGATCGTGGAGGTCTCCATCGTGGAATATGCCTACTATGAACTATTCATACACTCTGTCATATTCATTGAATGTATTTTAACTCTAAATCTGTCCTTCTGTACACATTACATCTATTGCATCTGTCCATCCTAGGAGAGGGATCCTCCTCTGTTGCTCTCCTCCAGGTTTCTTCCTTTTTTCCCCTGAAGGGTTATTTGGGAGTTTTTCCTGGTCCGATGTGAGGTTTTGGGGCAGGGATGTCTATGTGTACAGATTGTAAAGCACTCCGAGACAAATTTGTAATTTGTGAAATTGGGCTATACAAATAAACTGAATTGAATTGATGTTTAAAAGCAGCTCACTGAAACTTGCAACACAAATAAAGGTTCTAGTTGCCAAACACCTGTGTTTTTTGCCAAAAGAAACGAAATGAAAAGAAAAAAAATCAAAAGAGTATCAAGTTTGCGTGTCTTCATTTCAATCTTCAACATCATGTTGGCATTTCATTCGAACAAAACAATTGTCACATATGTAAAGTTGAAAGCCTTAACTTGGGAGAAGACTATTTTTTTTATGAAGGCTTTATGAACACAATTCTGAATCGTATACATTTTGAAATAAAAGTGACCTCAATGATTAGCAACAAAAAGGTATACATGTATAGTTCAGGCATTGCTCAAAATAACTAACATAATTTATGCAATAGTTCAAATGTAATTCATAAAATCCAAGACTCTCATTCAATCTTATTTTGCATTCTGCAGAGCACCTTGAGCTTGATAAAACATGCAGTCTAATCCCATATCTTTGGTGATTGTCGCAATAATTCACGGCAGAGAAAATGAGCCTTGTGGATGGGGTAGCCTACTTTTGAATTTGCTTTTTGTCGCCTCTGAAAAAGACAATCTTGAGAGCACAAAGCAAACACATGATCATTTGACCCACAATAGTACAATGCAGAAAAAGGGGGGGGGAATGAAGCTTGAGGGTCCCATTGTGTCCAGTATCCACAGGGCAGCGTTGACTGACAGTCCAGCTGTAAGTAAAGCTGACACTGAATCACATCGCGACAAGACTGTTAAAGGGGAAAGAGGACGTGGCGACTGGAGGACACAGGACATTTATTGATATGGCACCGTCCTTGAGTGCAGCACTATACATCCTTCAGTGACAGTGCCTTATTGCCTGGACATTAATCACTATTGTCACGAAGCACAGGAAATAAGTGCACCCATTTCCCCAAAAGCATTTATCCTCCTCGTTCCAACCAGCCTGGTCAAATCTGGTGTGTGTGTGTGTGTGTGTCTTTTTGGTTGCATGTTGCTAGGACAGATAAAATGATTCGGTGTGAAGTGGCTGTGAGTCATTCTCAATGATTAAAATGCTACTGTGACCAGCTTGGAGTATCTTGGCTGAAGACCGAGTGAACTCAACTGTACACCCCGAGTAATGAAGTGATGACTGATTGCCTTGATTAACATAAATTACACAAATAAACAGCTTAATCCCAATTAATGTCAAATGACTATAATTACCCTTTAAAATAAAGCATTGTTCTCATAACGTTGGGCTCATATCAACTGAAACATTCCACTTCAGTATTAATGCCAGCATCTCCCGACAAGACGACCTCGCCAGAATTCTCTGCTGGATCCTTCGGTTACGTTTTGTCTCCAGGAAACAGAACGCTAGCTATTGATTCTCTTCCAATTCAATTACAATAACATACAACTAAAGAGCAGTGAGCAACACGGGAATGGTGGTAGAGTATATTTACTTCGTCTGCATTGTATTCTACATGCACCATGCAGGGGATCAATTAAACTACTTTCATCCAGCAGAATTTTTCAAATGTAACCTGTGGACTCTGACGGCTGGTAGCGTTACGGACCGGTGTTCATGAGGGGCGCGTCCTCGTGCTGGTGACGTCACATCCTGTCACCACCAGAGAAGACCGATGGAATAGAGTGCGGGATTTTTTATATTTTTTGTATCTGCTCTGCAGAAATGTCATGAGGAAGTGAACACATTGTTAACTTAGACCTCAAGCATAACCACAATGCCTTTCGATAAACAACACTAGATGTAAATATAACTTGCTTGTTTCCACGAGAACTCTACACGGCACCTTTAAGGAGCAGCACAGCCTCCAACTGACAACCTGCTGCATTTTCTTCATTTCATTGTAGCTTTTTTATGTTATGAAAATATACTCTTTAAAAATAGGAAGTTCTATTGATTTCATTTCTTCGTGCTTAAGAGGACTCTTTGGTATCAGAGCACTGAGCGATGTCACATCTAGTATGGGAATACAGAGCGTGTCTCGCCTTTTTAAAAGCTCAATACATGGCCAAATATATTTTAATAAGTGGCCTCACCGCCAAAAACCTGAGATGAAGTGTGTTGAAATGTTTTTTTAAATTCTGGAAATAATACAAGGTTGTTTTTCAAACAGCATTTCCCATCAGTAAGGACACTCTACAACATTAACATTAAAACAAAAAGAAATCATTCACACTCTACTGTGTACAAGAAATAATTTAAAATGTCAAACTATTCTGTTCATGTTTGTTAAACTGCGTCTCATTTTTCCGACTGTCTTATCTGCCTGCCAAAAAAAAAAAAAAAATTACCTTTCGGTCATTCATTTAACATAATTATCCTATTTTTCAAAGAAGCGTGCGGTGACATAAACAAAACATATTCGATGTCATCAGTAACCATAATTTATAGAAGAAACTGAAGAATAATAGAAAGTAACAGGCTTTATCGTCAGGCAAGTGAAATGAAGCCGCCGACGATCACTTTGAAGACAATAACGCCGTGGAGCTTTTGGTGGTCACCTCTCAACCACCATCATACAGCACACTAAGACACACATTTCCTGAATAACAAAATTGCATTGTTATTCCAAAGTGTATTGAGTCTAACGAGAGACACTGACCGTGTTTACATGCATTCGAATAACTGGCTTAGTCGGACTGAAATCGAATTATCCGTTTCATGTAAACACCTTTATTCGACTATGTGCGGTCCGACTACGATCCGATTAACACCCCTGGATAACTCAATCCGATCCGGTTGATAATTCGACTATCGCGGCATGTAACGGTGAATTGGATTAGGAACTGGACTTTGCGTCTTTGCGCATGCTTGAGATCACGCCGCCCTCCTCCCTCCCATGTCGTGACCCGGAAGTCGAAAGAGTCGAAAGAGACGATAATGTCACGATTAACATCATGCAAGAATAGTAGAGGGATGTAGCTTCGCCTTGCTCTCTGTTCGCCATCTTTCTCGAAATGTTGATGTTGTTGTTGTTGGTTGTTGGTAGTGGTGAAGAGGTCAAGCGGAAATGGCTGTATCACCACGAGTTGTAATGAAAACAGCGCCACCTATCGTATCGGATATGACATGCTTTCGACCAATGATTCGAATTACTCACTGCCATGTATATTGGGATAATAGCAGATCCCCCAAAAGATAGCATAGTCCGACTAAAGCAAGATTCGAATTATACCAACATGGAAACGCACTGATTGATAAATTGGTCATTCAATTTGAAAGCAATAAGCAGGAAGAGTATCTCTGTCAAAAAGGATAAACAGCTCATTATCCGCACGAGATATAAGGTGATTACAGTGTTTCCCCATCGGAACGTTAAGAGGGTGGCACATGCCGACAGATAACAGTGAGCTCAGCATATGGTACTGATGCTATTTTAGAGAAAATTACTTTTAAGCCGTTACGTCAGTGCTATACATCGAACCGATTATCCAGAGAATATAGAGGAGAACCGTGATGATAATGATGCCGTTGCCAACATCAGTGATGTCCAGACAGCTGGCGTCCTGCTGGCACAGCAGCACATCAGAACCTCATTAATAACATTAATAGCACGTTTGCTCACTAACATTTCACTTGCAGTGGACAGTGATGGTGTTTTATTTAAGGACATCCTTATCATACAGTACACACAAGTGGAAATGGTCATTATAGCTGTCAAAAAGTAGTAAATGGTTGTTTTTCCCCCCATTACTAAAACTGCTGTTCATTGAGGTCCTTGTCTTTGCTACAAATTATTCCCCAGCTGCGTCACAAGGCTTGACGCCTTTATCCATTTTTGTATGGCCGTATTCACAGAGCAGGCAATCATTTCTTCATTACTTAAGTGATGCAATCAGGAGAAGCTATACTTTTCATGAAGACTACGAAGCTACAATTCCACCCACACAACTTTAAAGCATACAAGTATGGTCTACACACCAACCACAACTACTGATTCATCGTAAAAATAAAAAAAATGTTCCATATTATTGCCAGGAGTGAAATATTAGGGAAAACACACCAGAGACATTTAAAACCATTGAAGACAACTTTTTCAAAAGAGCCTTGATCATTATAAAATGAATTGCCTCTACATATACTCCGTGGAATAAAATTCTCTACGATGCCATGAAAATAATGGCAAATTCATAGACAAGCTATGTGCCAAAATCCTGTGTGCACTGATTTGAGAAAGAAAATAATCCCCGTCCCTTTCAAATATTCTCTTTTCATGTGATCAAGCACCAATTTGGTTAGACTCTGTGATGTAAACTCTTTCATATTATTAACATTTAGGTCAGCCAGCCTAGTCTGTAGATGGATGCATTATGAGACAGTGTACAAGTAGTAAAATGGGATGTATGCTCCACCACCTTGGAGCTGGTCTGCCGGTCAGCCTGAATTGCCCGTTTGCTGCATGTCAGAGGTCTGTTGAGACATGCCATAGGATGAAAACTCTGTCGTGTTCGGGGGCCTGGAAGGCTACTAGTCAATAAAGCTGCAAATTAAGAATGTGGATGCAGGGAACTGGCGGATTTTGGGGCGGGGGGCCTAGGGGTGACTCAGAGAGGAACCATTCTCTCCTGTTACATCACTGCGACTTCTCTATGGGAGATGATTCGTGCCATAGAATAAAAACATCCAATGAACTAGAAGACCTTCCAGCGGCCACATTGTTCAAATTAAATGTAACATAAAACTAGGAAGATGTAATTACTGTTTAGTTACTACTTTAAATGAGTCGAATGGTATGATAATACAACCTAACTGATACACCAATGGTTAATGAGATTAGGATAATATTAGCTAAACACATATTAGTGCCACTCTATATCACTATTAGTGTGCATGTTTGCTAACAAGTAAGACATTTGCAAAGCAGAAATGCCAATAAAATTGTAGTAACATCACATAGTTTGTCCACAAGAGTGCACCACATTCATTTTATAAGTGTAAAATGGCTTGCTTAGTTGATAACCTACCTTTTCACAATTATTAAATAAACAATTATAATGAACCCGTAACAGAAATGTTATGATTATTTTCAATTTGTTATTATTTTATGATGATTTCCGTACTCTCAAATATTAATGTTGGTATCAAAACCATAGAAATCTTGGAGCCATCGTCAAAATCTTTGAAAAGCAGTATTGTGCCAAGTTATCCCTCAACCCAATGATAACCATCACATGTTAACATTCAACCGACCCATCGGTTTCTAATAGTTTAATCTCTAGTGGCGCAGAATCTGGTTACACATTTGAGTGCAACACTATTCCTCTCAAACCTGTAGCCTACTGAAGGCGATATTCCGGGACAATATTTGTGCCCCAGTGGCATTAATCGCCCCTCATACCTGCACATCCATCCACGAGCCAACAGAGCTAACTATCTCCCTCATCCACAGTTCGACTTACGCACGTGACAGCACGCATGCACATACATTATACCTCCACATAAACCACGACCAAAACTACAATACAACTGTTAAATAAATAAATAAACGTGTGGATTTCTTATGAAAACCACAACAAAACTACAGGTTCAACAGATAGAAAGATAAATGCTGCCAATTCCACGGGAGATAAAGTATCTCAATGCAATTCCACACACCATCCAAGTGCCTGCAGGAAAGATGTATTAGCGAACGTTACATTTCCTGAGATTGATGAATTCTTGAGACACCATGTTGTTTGAAAACCCAGTGCTGTAGCTAACATGTTAAGCGTCGGGGTTAAACAGGAGTTTGTTTAGCGGGACATGTTTAGCCGGACGTTAAAGCAGCGAGCGGGATAGTTTGCGCCATTGTCCAGCTGCATAATCAATAACATGCACACAATTCCCGGAGCCTGAACGTCTCGGCGTTCACTCGGCCCCTGAACGTTACCCGTCAGTGGAACCAGGCTCAACTGTGCCTCTGGGGGGGAAATGTATTTATTCGGCCAGAAAAAGTCGCTTTTACCCGTCATTATGAGAAAGAAAGAAAGAAAAACTGAACAAATACAACACTGTGGACCCTAAGTAGTTCGGCTACATGCATGAGAGCTAACCCGTGTTGCAAGTACTTACCAGGATGACAGTCTTTGTGTTTGGGCAAGGTTAAAAACATTAAGGATAAAATCCACCAGTAACTCGGTTCTCGTATTCTCCGCATGTTAGACTACTCATCGAGAGCAACAAGAATGCAACGGGTGACAAAGTTTGAGTCTTTTCTCTTCTTCTTCTTATTCAAAAAAAAAAGATCAGACACACGACCGAAGCAGAAACGAAGTTGGCACCGCAGCCACGAAGGCAGAGCATCAAAGTAGCGCTTAGCGATTCGGCGGAGTCACCGTTTTGTTTTTTTCTTCAAACGACAAATTTATTCGCCTCCAGTCCGAGCAGAGGCTGTCTTTAGCTTCGAGGAATGAAACGAGACGTACGCTACGGCGGTGCAAAAACTGTTCGAAATGCGCTGGACTCCACCGTGTGCCTGTAGCGGGCTTCCAGATAGCGACATTCCCGTAGTGTGGAAGGGTCAATCGGCGATCAATCGCTGTCTTTAACTACAGGGAATAAGTGGTCGAACACTATTGATTACACGTGGTCATTATTAAGTGATTATCCGCGGCGTCAGCGTGACGGCCATGCACAATGCGAAGAAAAGTGGTGCTGAAAAATGTCCCATTCTTCCACCCAGGAAGTGGACTAGCGGTCAGGCGTGCATGGAGATCTGGCTGCTGGTCCCATCGACAGGACAGGCTGCGTGAGAGTGGGAGCCAGCGCGGGGCGGGAGCAGCGGAGGGAGGGGAGGCGGCTCTTGGATTTGCTGAATGCAAAATGAGTCGTAACGGACCCGGAGTCTGGGTTGTGTCTATCGCTGCTTTACGACAAGGAAAACTCCAGAAATCAGTGCGGCTCGTGTCAGATTGGCAAATCACTGAAGTAGAGACGTGATTGTGCTGCTTTCAACAACAACATTTTTGTTGTTGTTGCATCAAACATGAGGACAGACTGGCAGGGCCATTTCAGATTCTACAGAAGGCCTGGTTTCCTGCTAACCCCACTGATTCCCACCCTCATCCAGTCGTCTCACTGTTTTGTTGCTTCCTCCAAGGCCCCATTATTAAACGACCCTCCTGTGGCCACACACTGATGTCCCTTTGCCTCCTGCTGGCAGAACTGTGAATGGAATACTTTAGCAGTAATCATCACCTGGAATATCATCATGTATGAGTGTGTGCTGATTGGAGAATTATGCATCGACCAGTGACGCTCCCTTAGGTAAATGTGTAGTCAGTGGTCTTCTTGCAGAACTATCCAGCTGGACATTTAATTTGAGGAATCTGATTAAATTTCTCATTTAATTACCCAGTTCTCTGCAGGGCCATTGAAGACAGTCACAAGGGCCCTTTGCTTTTAATGTGGGCCATCTGTTTCCTCTCCAAAATGCCTACCTTTCCAAAGCTCAGACAGCCTCGTGGGTATCCTTGTATGATCCTCAAGGCTACACCTCTGTACACACTGCAAAACATTTGTGTAGTTGACTACACTATACCTTATTGTATTCGTAGTGATCAAATGCAATTAACCTGAAGAGTAGTGTGTGAATTATTTTCAGTCTTGGTCTGTCACATTACATGACGCCCCTTTGAAAATATATGCCACCAAACCACTAAAACATCCCAAATAACCACATATATTAGTTAGTTGTAATGTAGTTTATCTTACAGCCATCAGAATGTAAGAAGCATTTAATTGCATCATCATATTCTCAACTCAAACCCTTTTGGTCCAGAGCTTTCAACCATATCTTGTTAGTGACTAGAGTTTTAAATATTCAATCTGTAACTGTTTTAATGATCAATTAAATGTGTAATTCATTTCTCAAGTATATTGCCAAACATTCTGTGTCATGTGTGGTCACGGTTGTCGCAGCGAGAGAGGACCCAAATGCCGACAATACTGCAAAAACCAATCTTTACTCCAACAAATCAGAACAGGACGACAAACACGCGGACCAAACAGTACGAAGCCACACTGGGAATGAGACGAACAGGGTTTGCATACACAGGCAAGGTGAGAGGATTGGACAACGGGGAACGAGACACAGGTGGACACAATGAGGGCGGGACCAGCAATCACACAGAAGGAAACAATCAGGGCCAGGGCAGCCAATCACAGGGAGACAGACGACACAAGAACTTCCAAACAAGACACAAAACGAGACACAAACTCCAGATCATGACATTCTGTGGTTCGAGCTTCTCACTTTTCTTGGTGTTGTAAGATATCTTTGTAATGTGCAGCAAAACAATAGCAGTTTTGAGAGGTCACCATATTGTTTCAGCAAACTACTTTTCATGTTGTGCAATATGCATCCTCAGAAGAAGAAAAAAATCTGTCTAAACTAAAGTAATAGACTATCCAACATGAATAAGATGGTAGCATTTGTGGTCATAATTATATGTCCATGGGCTCTTCTGCGAAACATTGCTTGCTGCAATTTTTAAATCAACCATTACATGATCCAGGCATATAGTTTTCATAAAAAAGCATGTAAATGTTCCTCAATGTAAAAAAATAAAGAAATAATCAATAAACCAAACAATTACAGACCGATTCACATTTCACCATTTTTGACATTTTATGGTGAAGGATTGCCACACTATTGGTCCCCCGATTTGGTTATTCCATTCCGGCCTTCACTCCTGCACCATAACTGTGCAACATAAATTGCTCGCACCATGCATTTCTGAAACATATTAAATAAACAAAAGTATAACTGTTAATACAGCAGTAATTGCACTCATGCCATCTAACCTGGAAGTCAAATGCACACAGGTGATACTGCATTCATTTCAGAATCAGAATCTGAATAAGCTTTATTGGCCATGTATGTGTGAACATACATGGAATCTGACTCCGGTTACAGGTACGCTCTCGTCGTACAGTCATGTTGTTTACAAATAGCAGGATAAATATAAAAAATACATTGAAGACAAAAGAGTAGCAACATGTATGCGCAATATAAAAACAACAACAACAACAACAACAACAGTGACAATGAATTGTGGACGAATTGGGGATGAATTGGGGATTTGGTCTCAGTCCTGCTTTTTTCTCTCTCTCTGTTGCTCTTACAAAAAAGCAATCAAAGGAGTCATGGACATTATTTTTTTTCAATCTAAAAGCAGAGCTTCATGCCTTGACCCTTAAAAAAATCAAAAAAGTCCAAAACCCACATACGCTCTAAAGGGTTCTCGTAGTTTCATGAGGCTTTTGTAACGTGTGCTGTGACATCTGACAATCCAATCTTTTATCACTCCAAGGCATTCTAACACTTCCTCTGACAAATAAACGGTGCCTCAGATTAAAAAAGTAAAGAAATAAGATAATCATGATTTATGCGAGTCCAGCCATGACACCAGCATTGTCCCCACGGTCGGCTCCCTTCTCTTTGCCCTTAAGTGTTTTGAGAATCACACTTGTATTATTTTTTATAACACATTTCACATGTTGACAGTTGGTACATAATGTACGAGTGTGCATCAATTATGGAAAGCAATTCAGGCTACGACCATATATAATTGAACTGATTCTCAATCTCTTCCATTATTTAATCAAAACTATTTTTACCATTATTACTCAACCCATATAATTGTATCTTTTGTTGGTCCGTCCTCCAGTTCTCACCATCAATGTGTGATGTTTCTTCCCTGAATCTACTCTGCATGTAATGCTTCATGACTGTCAGCAGGTGCATGATAAACTTAAAATGTGGTGCACTCTAAAACTGCAAAGAGGGATTCAAAAGTATAAGCCTCTTGCAAGTCCAAACTATTTTTTTCTTTTCTTTAAAAAAATGGAGCCTCAAAACTGAAAATGATTGCAGTTATAAAACAAGATATTCCTGTCCAGTGTATTTTTTATGGTGAATAATTGCCAACCTAACACTTGACAAATGGAGGTTATGTAATAAATGCATTTGAAGTACATTATAAAAAACAATGCTCGTCCATTTGAGGCTGAGCTGTTTTTGAAGCCATTTCCTGCAGCTAATAATAGGCTAAGAGTCTGGAAGGTCACTTTGGGATTGATACCCTCATAGCCAAACTGTTCAAATATATGGCACGTCCTGAGTTTTGTTTCAAAGATTAAAAGACGAGCGTTTTGCACCGTTTAGTCGACTTTCTGAAATCTCAAGTATTGGGGATGGCTGCCAACCATTTAAAATAATTTTGTGTTGCTTCGTTGGCAATCACTGGCTCAGTTTAATTTCTTCATGGTATGACAGACAACTTAATCCATGACAAAGAACATTACATCTGATTTTAATTTGGTTAAAGTTATTATTTTTGTATTGTAAATTTGAAAAGTCTGCCCGCCTGTGTAATGCATTCATATTCTGTTGAAAATCAACCAAAAAGGATTGTTTTCATGATTTATGCTGATAGGAAAGGTGCAAAGGCAATCAATAAGCGAATAGGCAGATGTTGCCATGTAAAATGTGAGTTTTGTCGCAGCCAGCTAAGTCTTGGATATTGAATGGATATGGAAACATGAGGATCCAACTCATGAGAAGCAATTGCTATCCCCTGTATAGATTATTGATGGTATTGTACCTGTCATGAATACTTACACTGGCAATGAGTGTTAAGATAAATAACGCAACATGCTGCACTGAACCACTGTGTTTTCCATTTGCATGATTTGTTTTTAATCATTATAAGGCCATACAGTTGTTTCACATGTGCAAATCACTTCATTCATCAAAGTAATACACTCAAACGATGAGAGGCTTTGCCATGTTGTAATATGGTGCTGCGGTTGACCTAATTTTGGAGGATGAAGAATAATGTTCTGTAATGCGAAGATAATGAGAGAAACATGGCGAGTCTTACATGTTGGTGGTCAGTATTGGAGAAAGAGATGTGAGCAAAAGGAGAAAAAAAAAGAGTTTTGCAAGGAGAGAAAAAGAGAGTTATTACTTGAATGTTTCGAGGAGGTAGTAGTTACTATTTGAAGCCAGTAGAGGGTGTCTGCTAAATTCATGTTGTCATTAATCACTGCAGTTGTTCAAACCACCTCGGACCGTCAGCGACGCTCCTGAAGAAAATAATAGATTCATTTATCACAGAAAGGCAACGAATCCCAGCAAAGGACTTGGATGAATGATTTAATAGCCAAGAAATCCAGAATATAGAGTCTGATTGCCAACGTGTTTAATCTGGTATATTGAAGCCATAATAATTTACTTGATGTCAGTGTATTGAGGCCTTGCATAGTGTGTTGATCTTCACCAGTAACCGATGGTAACCACATTGCGAACAAGATGGTTGCTTTATACGCATACAGTAACAGCTAAACAAGATTTTACTACTTTTCTTTTGGCGCTACATGGAGCAGCTACATATTGAGCAGTACAACACCCATTTACCTTTGTGTTGTGTGTTCACACATAGTAACCATGGTTTTGGTTTCAACCATGGAAGATAAATCAATGCAGAATAATCTGTGTGGCTCCTTGTCAAACACTCATTTTCTTCTTTTTTTTCTTTTTCAGATAATGTGTACCAGCTCGGGGATCAATTGTCATTTCACTTCCAACAACTTCTGCTAATTTGCATGTCACTGAGGGGTTGTTGAAAGTTATCACCGTTTATCATATGATGTAGAGCTGATGGAGAAAAGTGAGAAAAGAGAGCAAATAACTGAAACATTTCTTAAATTGCTCAGGGAACTTGCCGATTAAGCCAATGTTGAGCGCCATCAGTTGAATACATTAAAACGTTAACTAGAATGGATACGACATTGTTATTGAGATAAAGAGGGGAATAATACAGTTATGGTTTAAAACTACAAACAATTTGTCTTTATAAGATGCTTTTTCTCACGCTTCCTAAATGACGTCTGTAGCAGTAATATGCTAATCCTCTACAATCAGCACATTAAATCAAAGGATGCTTTAATGTCCTTGCTCGGATTGAGAAGAACACTGACAATCCTCAAGTTCCCCTTATGTCCAAAGTCATTAAAATTAAGATACTTCTGACTTTCCTCAATAATTCAGAAGTTGCTGCATTTATCTCCCTCCTGGCGCAAGCTGGCTTCTTTTTAGGCAGAGAGTGACTGCCAGAGGTGGCAGATGTTTGGACACATGGCCACACAGCGCTGCACAAAATACACGTCCTGATAAAAGAAATCAACGTGTCAGCATCATGGCAGAGAGCTACATCCCCTGTGTTGTACACCAATTCCATGCCATGAGCTGAACATGATGTATCGCACATTTGTGTTTCAGCTCCTGGATCTGTTAAAGTCTGCTGTGTTAGTTATTAACTGCACACATTCAATGTGAAGCTCCTCAGAGCTTGATTGGTAAACTTCAGTTCATCGACCGCCCTCCACAAACATCAGGGTTCCTGCCTCAACTGTTATTTAAATGAGTGTTCACTCACTTGCAAAATTACCAATATAAAATACCAAATACAAGCTTAACATTGTATGTCTAATAGACAATTTATTACAAGACTTAATAAACCTGCTGAGGTGGCGAGTGCCGGCCTGATGCAGAAATGTATCATAATAAACAAGGACACATTTTTAACCTTTCAAATACGCATAGCAGGGATGCATATTTTATTTCTCAATATTTGTTCTGCCCTTTTCATCCTTGATCAAATGAAACTAGAAAGCAGGTGGTTTGACTTTTAAAGGATCCTTTTTTTCACCCAAAAGGTCTGAGCAGAGGAATAGACGCTTGAATTGTTGTTCAGTTTGATAACATCAGAAGGTTCTAATAATTCATTGCTGTAAGCTTCATCAACGCATTTTTCTTTTTGAACCCATTCATAATGTTGGTTGGGTAAAGCTGACCCGAGACATAAATGGCATTTTAAACCCATACACATAACAATTAACATATTGTTTTATTTATTTATTGTGGAACATACCTTCATGCTGGCTCCTTTGGATGCGAGGCGTTATCAGCTCTTTATATGTTTTTTATTTAAATTGTCCATCAGGAGTCAAACAATGCTTTAGGAGTGCAATGCATAATTGGTGGGGTACCCTTAGGATTATGGGAAGGTCTTATCTCAGACTGTATAATGTGAATATTTTAACTGAAACTCTAGAAAGGACATACATTTGTCGGGAATGTATGTGCTCAGAGAAAATATGTTACACGCTCTTCACAAAATAAGCCATAGCCGTTCAAAATGAATAACCAACTTTAAGTATTGTACTATGTTAATTTTGAAATAAACACCACGGTTTATTTCTCGAATTTCAGTTTTTTTAACACATAGAAACAGCATCAAATTAGAAACATCTCACCCAGGAGAGAAGACACACTGTGCAGAGGTTGAAGCCAATTACACAGAAACAGATTAAAGTGCTATAACATTAATAATATCTGTTAAAGTATGCGACTGTATCCACAGCTGATAATGAGATGTAATTTATGCAAAAAGGAAGAATGAATATTTTACTAGCCGGGTTTTTGTGTGTGAAAAATGACTCGCCCATGAATGCAGCATAAGTGAGAACGCAAAGCAGTCGTAGCCAAAATCGTGCTTCTGGGTAGTTGCCTGGAGTTCCATTTGAGCAATGTAATTATCAGAATCGAAGTTATGCAGATGAACAAAAGGATTGCAATTGGGAAATGTGCCACTGTCTTCTATTTTTATCATGCACAGTTATAAAAAGAAGAAATGTAGCTGAGTATATTTGCTAGAAACTACCACTCTGTATCTTTGTCGAACAGCCTTGTCTCTTATGGTGTCCATGGTTTTATTGACCCCATCCGGTAAGGAGAAAAGAAAAATAGATCCCAGGCATTCGCCATGCTCGGCCGTCGTTAACAACCCAGCACCAAGGTCAAACGGCTAACACAGTTTTATTAGTCTGAATTAGCCTTTTTTACTCGAACAATGTAAGTGTTAGAGTATCTTTTCTCTCCCCGCTGTTTTAAATGTAACAAAACTGTTCAATGCCTGAACACTACACGGCTTTTCTACTGTCTGTATCCATTTTTATTTGAACATTTCTCCCACAGGTAGGCTCACTCTCCATGACAGAGGCAGAAACAAACCAGAATTTACAGCCCGGCTTGCACAGTTGAGTTGAATCATGTTTAATGTGAATAAGGATTTATTTTTGACGTGACAATTATGCATGGGCCTGGGTTTATATCCTTGTTAACCTGTGAAGCCATCTTAATGTTCTTACAATGCAATATGTCACCTGGATTCAAAGCATCCTGCAGGCACTGTGCAGAGGTGAAAGATAACATAATAACACCATGCAGGCAAGTGAGATTACAGCATATTGTGGTATTTCTATATATAGGAGATGTGATATCACATGGAGATGGAAGGACAACAATCAATTGTACCATCACTTTACCCTCACAAGCCTTCTTTGCCTTGAAAGGTCATATACTGTTGCATTTCTGTGGTGGTCTGGTTGTAATCATGAAATCTCATTGAAATCTGTATGTGTGACCTTTAGGCAATATATTATTTACCTTTGGAATATGTTGCAGTGCACAACTCCAAGCAAGAATGGGGGGTGTCTATTTATTATATTTGAAATAGTTGGATATGTGTTAAATATATAGACAGTGAATTTAATAACTAAGCTTCTCTCATCATGCGCTGTTATCCTAGTGCCATGCAGAGAGAAACTATCCAGACACCTCCATTTGTTTGTTTTGCAGGCAAGCTGCATCCCCTCTCCCCACCTAAATCAGTTCACGGTTGATCCATGCTGAAGATAATTTTCTGAGCATCTCGTGTGTGTCGTGGCTCACATCCAGCACATGCTTTGTTTTAGGTCCGAGGGAAAAAGATGGGTCCAAATTCAAGAGCAGACAAAAAGGAGCGTTCGCTACCTGGATGCCAGGATTCTGCCTGAATCAGATGAAATTACATTATTGAACGCGCAGAGAAGACTGAAAATAAATCAGGCTTTATTGTGTGGGGGAGATAGATACATGTCCCGGGGGGGATATGTATCAGCCAGTTGAATACATGCAAACGAATTTAAGATTAAAGGAAGTACACAAGTGCTGTAGCTTTCAGACGCAATAAATTCAGCATGTTTCTCTAAAAATATTCTTGTCCAGGTGTCTTGCATGGGTAAACATCGCTCTCAGAAAAAAATCCTCACCTAAAGTAGACATATTTGTGATAAGAAAGACAGACAAACACATTTCGTCTAGTTTTTTTAGTCACTTTCAGAGCAGAAAGAATGCATTGAATTTCTTCTGCGCATAGCTGCAGCATAAATAGCGGCTTACTCTGCAGATATATGATACAGGTCTGCATCCAAAGCACAGATTCAATACAAAAGTGTGATAGCTGGCCTGACAGTTGAATAAACAATACGTTCCTGACACTCCCCAAGCCTTTGTTTTATCGACCAAACTCCCTCCGCAGTCATTGTGGAGTCTATAATAAAAATGCATCAGATGCATCTCCCTGTCCTCAGCAGAACGTCACTCAGGGGACGACATGTAGACCTTTATGAGAGCTAATGACCCACGGCTTTTAGAGTCCCGCAACCATCCGCATAATTAGGTTCAATGTCTGCACTGAACCTTTCGTTTATGTACCCTTGAGAGCAAAAATGGCCGGTGATATTGACAAATGAACTGAAGGATCTATCTCAGATGGTGGGGACTGTATAGTTTCAGGGGCTCCAGCTGCCCTGTTAGAAGGATTTCAGTGCCTGCATTCATTATATTTAACTTTGTGTAGTACTTGACACCCCCTATTTAGCATTTATAATGCGTATATATATAGAGGTAATACATCATTTAGTTATACAATAATGTGGTTGTAAGCAGATATATGGTCATCTTACAATTGTTGTTATTATATCTGTCAACAACTTCCTTTATAAATGATACATAATTGTATTATACACATTAGGTTTAACTCTGTTGATGATATGTTCAAAGGTCATGACGATATGTTGACCTTAATTCTTGAACTGGGAAATAGAAGTTAGACACACACAAATACAAATAAATGAATAAAAAACTCACGGTGCACTTACTAAATCTCTTCTGGAGCTTTCAGGCATTGTGTGGTTTGTTTTCATCCAGAGTGAAGAACAAATATTTATAAATGAAAATTTGATTGAAACTTATATAATATATTGATAAGATTAAAGTAACACATACAATCAGTAATACATACTTGATATTTGTATTTATTTGAGAATGTTTCTATGATTTAAAATGTGTCATTATTACAAATCCCTCCCAAGAAAAAGATTTTCCAAATGAGGACTTTGTAATAATGACTTAATTAATTAATAAACACTTAACATTACCTTATTATTAAACATCACCGAGTTATGTTGACCTATTTTGCCCCAACGGTTACTTCAGTATTATATAACTTGTTACAGTATTGCAGATTCATTGGGATATTTCCACACTGAAGAAGGAGATTAACACGTTGGTAACAAAACACAACAACAAGTAAATGTAAATCAACAGAGTTAGACTCAGACTCTGAATGTATATGATGTATTTATTGATTAAATGGTATATCCCATTTTTAAAGTATTTTTTAAGTATTAGCAATGACATTCAAATGCGCACGTTCTGCCACGTTCATAAAGGTATCTCTTCTTTGTGATCTACGTGTTTAGATAATTAACTGAACTGTGGATGTGATCCTGTGTGACTGGATATAGCTCTTAACAAGATGCATAACATCAATTAGCACCAATAATCTGGGAGTTGCAAAAGGAAAATGCAACAATCTGTAATGTGTCATTTGTTTTTCCATTTTTTCTTCTCATATACTTTTTGTTTTCAAAGTGTTGTGTTAACAGCGAAGCAGTGATGTTGAATATTAGATTATTTTTCATTCAATCTAGTGCTGAGGTTTAGAATTAAAATTTATTTTAGATGGAGTCAAGTGAAAAGTGGTACCTCTAAGGTAAGAGGGCCGTCCTGCAACCGCAGGGTTGTGGGTTCGATCCCCGCTCTCCCCATTAGTTGCAAGTCGAAGTGTCCTTGAGCAAGGCACTGAACCCCCAGTTGCTTCCCGGGCGCTTCACCGCAGCCCACTGCTCCTTAATAACTAAGGATGGGTTAAATGCAGAGAACTAATTTCCCCTTGGGGATTAATAAAAGTGTATATTCTAAGATGAGTTCATACTTTTAAATTAATTTTTAGTTGTTTTTTTATTTTAGTCAAGTGTAAATAATTCAGATATCCTTGCTTGTTATTTCTTCTTTCAATATATTGACCCTTGTTTAAAGTGAAGTAAAAACAATTAGACCTCTGACTCGTTGCTCATTCAGGAAGAATATTAAGATAGAGAGATTGCAGGAAGCAAGGTTACAGAGTAAACATACAAATATTAATAATGAGTATGAACAAATGCACAATACATACAATACAATAGCAGAGATGGACATATTACATTTAAGAACATTCAATAATAAAGAAAATGAAAGATATATACAGTGTATATAAAGTATACATAGTGAAAGCGGTGCAAGGGTTATTACCTTCGCATTGAAAATGCGGAAGGTTATGTTTTGATCGCCGTGTATTTATTTATTTATTTATTTGTATGCGCGTTACTCGCATAACTAAAAAAGTATTAAACCGAATCGTATGAAATTTGGTGGGATGATTGTTATTATCCGGGGACCATTTGATTAGATTTTGGGATCGATCGGGTCAAAGGTCAAGGTCATGAAAAGGTCAACATCTTCTTTTTACCATAGCGCGGTCAATTTGTATCCAATTGGCATGCACCTAATGCCAAAATGTTCATAATTCAATGCCCAATCTTGTGATATGCGAAGGTATGCACTCTACCGAGTGCCCGTTCTAGTTGATGTTGATTCAATTGGAGGAGGAGGATTAATCTTCTCATTTTCAAATGAGACCAAATGATAAAAGATGCAAACTTTTGAATGACATGCAACAACATTATGAGAAAATAAATGGACCTGTACTTGTATACAGCTTTTCTAGTCTTCCCACCCTTCAAAGCAAATACTTGTCACCATTCATACACTGATTCCAAGGTGCCACCTGCCAATCAGGAGTAGCTATCATTCATACACACACTCATACACCGCAAGTACAGCTACGGGAGCAATTTAGGGTTAGGGTCTTGTGTAGGACACATCGACATGGGCTAACAGAGCCGGGGATCGAACCGCCGATCCTCTGATGTCAGAGGTTATTGTAGAAGTACATGCTAAGCAACAGAAAAGTAAACCACAGCAAAGAAAGCGTTGCTTTCAGATTTAAATTCCAGCAGAATCTCTTAAGGAGATCTACGTTGACATACTGTTTAGTTTGACCTTATGTTCAGTGGAATCCCAGCTGACACAGAGCAGTTTCCTTGTTTGGAAAAATGCATACAACTTTGTGCGTGTGAAAACCGCGATACAATATATCAGAAGCCTTGAATTGTTAATGTATTCACCACCATCTAGCTTATGTTCTCTCCATTCCTTACTGTCAAATTAGCCTAGACTGTGGGCGGTGACATCATTTAAACCATTTGCAGTAAATTCAAAACTGGACTCAGATGCTGACAGAAAATGGAACAACTATTGAAACTAACTCATTGCCCAAACATTTGAAATATCCTTGGTTGTTTAAAAATAAATGGCAAAAAACTGCAGACATGTTTTTGAATAGAATGAAATGACAGCTTCACATTCAGTGCGTTTACATGATGGTATAATTCGAATCTTGCTTTAGTCGGATTATGCTATCTTTTGGGGGATCTGCTATTATCCCAATATACATGGCAGTGAGTAATTCGAACCATTGGCCGAAAGCATGTCATATCCGATACGATAGGTGGCACTGTTTTCATTACAACTCGTGGTGATACAGCCATTTCTGCTTGACCTCTTCACCACTACCAACAACAACCAACAACAACAACATCAACATTTCGAAAAGGTGGCGAACAGAGAGCAAGGTTAAGCATAAATTCTGTCTGCTCTTCGGTCCAGAAATGTGTGGTGGCTCTTGTGTTCTCCATAGCGTTGTTTGTTTGTTTTCTGCCGGCCAGGCTCCCGGCAGTGACAACTTATCATCTCTTTCGACTTCCGGGTCACGACATTGGAGGGAGGGGGGAGGAGGGCGGCGGGATCTCAAGCATGCGCAAAGACGCAAAGTCCAGTTCCTAATCGAATTCACCGTTACATGCCGCGATAGTCGAATTATCAACCGGATCGGATCGAGTTATCCAGGGGTGTTAATCAGATCGTAGTCGGACCGCACATAGTCGAACAAAGGTGTTTACATGAAACGGATAATTCGATTTCAGTCTGACTAAGCCAGTTATTCGAATGCATGTAAACACGGTCAATGTTCACAATAAATAGCGTTACATTTTATTTTTCAGTTCGGATTCCGCTAAGAGTCGTCATGGCAATCACACTCACATACAGGCATTATCATTTGCATTGCAAAGCAACACTCACACTCCTTTCAGTGATGCCATGGCAGTAGACTTAATTTAAGCTGAGCACAATCGCTGCATTTACTGAAAGCAGGATGGAGAGGAAGAGGTGTTGGTGTTCTCTTTAAATACAGATAAATGGTTGTCTGGCTGATTTCTACACCTATGTCACATGTGGCTAGTGTGGCTCTCTGGGTCGTGCTAACTTAGCACTCGCCACCTCCGTTTTACAGATTCAAGGAAACGAGGACTTGTGCAAAACAACGTATATCGGGACGTGCTGCGCGACTTCCTCCTGCAACATAGAAAGGTGTTGATGATGTGAACATATAATTAAGGGATCGCATTGCAACCATTGTAAACAAGGTTTGTAATAAGCATGTGGTTATGGCTAACTGTGGTGAGGATAACAAAATAACTGTGTTTAGAAAGAAACTTGTAACACCCTGTTAATTTTGTGTCGTCTCCCCAGTGATTGATCATTCCCTGCACCTGCCCTCAGCCTCTCCTGATTGTTTCATTCCCGTCACCTGCCCCAGCCACTCCCGTCTCTCTGATCCCCGATTTCCCACACCTGTGTGTCCCCCCCCCCTTATATATTCTCCCAGTCTTTGCCTTGTTCCCTGACAGATTGTTGTGTGTTTTGTCCCTCGTGTCGATTCACTCATGACCAGTCTGTTTTGAAGTAAAAACATTTGTTTCTCAAACCTGGAGTCGGACAGTTCTTCTGCACCTGAGTTTACCCGTGTGAACCTGTGATAGAAACTGTTTTCAAATCTCATGCCAGTCATCTTCCATAACCTCATCCATGTGAAGACTTTAAAATGACAATGTCACCTGACTTCCTCCTTTTCTCCTGTCATAACTACTATGGCTTCAAGAGGGTTTGTCACTTGAACACAGACATGTTTACTGTTGTTTTGCTCTTGGATGCTGTTGTTGTTCTTGGGAGGAAAAGTCTCAATCCAACCCGTTATCACTCCCACCTTGTCAAATACTGACAGTTGATCAGTGCCGATCAGTCTGATTCAATTAACACTAATGTAAGTCTTCCCGCATGACTCGTTAGGGAGTCAAGTTAAAGTCAACCACGCTCTTTTCCTCAACCTTTCGAAGTGTTTGTTGCCTATACTCAACTTGCTATCGAGCCAGAAGAATATTTGAAAAGACACGATGTAACGAGCAAAAACCGGCACCCACTCCTTTCCATGTTCAAATCTGACGCTGGATAGAGCGTCATAGTTTGAAGCTTAGGGACGCTGGTCAAACGTCGGTATTAGGAGTTGGGAGTGAGAATGTGTTGCTAAATCTGGCGGTTTTCCACTTGAATATTGCTATGCATGAACACTAGTGATAATGTGAGCCTTACAATATGAACTCACTACCTAACACTCCACAAATAACATGTATTGATAATTAACAGGGAAAAAAACTTTGAAAACCACAGATCCAGGCTGTACAGGTCTGCAGCCCTGCCGCCTCCTAATGTTTTACACTCTGTTGTATAAGTTGTGGTGAACTTTTCCACACTTTCCTCCACATATCTCATTCCCAGAAGCCTCTCTGTTGCTGAGAACAGGAACGATGCAAAGATTGTTTGACTTTTATCTTGTGTCATGTGACATGTCTGCACCGAGCCATCCACTGATGTAGTAAGAAGGTCATATGGTATCTTAATGTTTTACTATCAATCCTAATGTGGAAGCAACTCTAACTCATTCTCCTTATTTTTGCACTTGTGGTTGGGGGTCTGGAAAAAGGATGTATTTTGAGGCTTTACAGAAGTGACAATCGATGCTGCCAGTGTCTCGGTAAGCATGCTCCCTCCGCCAAATGTGTCATCCAACCCTCCACTTTCTTTCTTTTCCAGCAGAAATGAGTGTACCCACAGGAAGAGTTTGGCTTCTCGAGCTCCATTTTTGCCCTGAATGAAAAAAGAAAAAGCCATGCTTCAGGTTATTTGTGGTGACATCTCTAGTTCCCTCAAACAAATTCATGATGAATGACAAGGTTAGGTTAAAGCGCATTATGGAGTTTTTCGCTTTTAGCGCCCCCTTCAGTTTTGGAGGTATTTAACGTTTACTTCAGTGTCGTAAATACCCAGTTACGATAGATGCAGCCTTGCATACACTTGTATTGATGACCAGACGAAGTCAGAAACCAAGAAATGATGTCAACCGATAAGCTAAGAATATTCAAAGATTTTACATAAATATGACTGCATAGTTTTATTCATTGTGATATCGGAGATGAATGCTAACATAACCAAAAGAATGACAACATTTAGATTAGATGAAATACAGATCGCGTTTTCAGCCTATATACGTTGTTTTCTAAATGTTTGAATGTGGAGTACCTGTGATCGAATACAATATTGTTGACAACACCAAAAAGCTACATATTCATAATTTACATTGGAACGTGTAATTCATTATAAGAGACTTCGCTTGCTTCGTCCTTATACTGTAGCTGCGAGCGTGGACTGGCACTTTATGACATTGCGTAATCACTGCCAGAAAGTAGGTCGAAGTACATCCGCCCCGGAGCGAGCGGCTCCAGAATCCTACATAGCGGAGTTATTTCCCCATAGACCCCCGATGGCAATAGCGGAGGCGCAAATCGCCATATTAAAAGTCATTGTAGCGGCACAATTTTTTTCAAGCTTTTATTTTAAGGTACAATTGTTGCATAATGTTACTTTAAGAATAGATAAAACAATAACTGTTAGAAATGCCATAAATAAATAGGTTATAATGTGCAATTCATCTCATGCTGGCACGTGTTGATCACAGTGAGGCTCAAATCTTCGTAATGAGCAGCGTTAATGCTTGCCACTACCATTGTGGCAGCGATCACTAAGTGAGACTATTACCATGTGTAATTACGCTGACTTGGCTTTTAATGGATTCCACAATGTTCTATCTCAAGCTGCTATCCTTTCTATAGAACACTTTTTTTTTTAATCCCAGTTTTACATGCAATAATGCCTGTTGCGTTGGATCTGGAGAGCTGCTGTCCTCCTCACGCTGAAGTGTCTGAAAGCTATTCCACTGACTATACATACCACAGTGAGAGCAGAGATGCAGAGAATTTGCAATAGAATCCTATTAGATTGATGTTCCCATCTTTTAGGTGCATATTTCATTTCCCAGTTGTTTGCCACTAACAGCAAGGCTACATCTCGGTGTAATTTCCCTGCGTTTGGGTGAAGTTTTGCAAGTCTAATTTCTGCCCTTGAATTGAATTACAAAGAAGCGGCCACAGAATTTCAGTTTGTTTGCATCTGGATCATTTCATATTTCACTGTCAAGGGTCGTTAATCTTGCTTTTGTTTCATATACAAATTGTGCATCAATAAGGTGGAGGGACAGGAACAAGGAGATATAAATCAAAAAGGTAATATTTCCCAATTGTTTTAATCAACGAGAGGAGCAGAAAAATTAACAATGGATTTATCCTGCTCGTGCTCCAGCTCAAGATGAACTGTGGCGTAAAAGTCTGTGGCAGGTTCATTCAAACGACATACACAAACCCTCTAATTTGTTATTCTCTGCTTTAAATGATCGCACAATGTGCAAAGATGACAGCGACATAACTGCAGCCTTACATTTAGATCCTTGAGCCAGCTCCTTTCGCGCTACACAACACCCACAGCTTAATTATCTCTGTCACTATCATTTGCAATTCTGAATGTTTTCACAGCATCTTTTTGATGCTTGGCTGAAAGACACATTTTCTCTGTAATTTAGTCGGCTACTAATCTAATCATTACTAAATCTTGGGAGTGTTTTCTCACTTTACTGGGCATTGAGCTGTGATTTGACGGCCTCCATAAAAGCCTATGCTGTGACTGCACAACTCTGAGTGTGTGACACGTGTGAGGCACTAATTATGATGATGATTAATGAGCCAGGGTTAATCTTTACTTTCTTTCGTTATGATCCAAATGGAAATAGTTTCAGAACCAAAGGGTTTCAAGTTTTTCCTTGTTAGGATAATCAACATAAACTCTTTAAAACCTCAAATCAAAACTCATCAGGGAAGACATACAAATTCCTAATCTGTGAATATTTTAAAAGACTATTTAATATTTGTAAAACTTGGATTTTCCTTTTGCAGTAATCACATCTCTCTTACCAAATTAATTGCACGTATCTGAAAAAACAGTGCCATCTTTAAAGGGCAAGAAGTACAAGTGTAAAAATAATAAAAAAGGTTTTAAAGAAGTCCACAGAATCACAAAATTTATTAGGAAAATAAAATAATTACCTCCAAATAAAGTGGTTTGGATTATTTCCCTCAATCGCTGATCTGTTTATTGAGCAAACATCACCAATCCAGTTAAATTTAGTTTTCTGTTATGCTCTTATCATCTGCAGCTGTCAGCTAACATGTGTAAATCTGCAGATGATGCTTCATCGCTTCATAATAAACACCTTTTAATGTTAGGGCAGTGGAGTGGGAAAACTGGAAATGTTGAAATGTCTTTCACAGTTAGCTGACATTAGCATAAACGTAATGTCTTGTCGAAGGTATAAATGTACATGTATATATATGTTCTCGACTTTTTTTGTCAAGAAACTGTTTTCACACCTTCATGGGTGGAATTAATTTGACTCCATACAGTATTTAACAAAGCTTGATGAAGGAGAAAAGCAGGAAACGAGCAGACGCTGTATCTGCTGGTCAGTTTTGGTCTGAGGAGAAATGACAGGTTTGTTGAAGAGATATACAAACATGTAACGACATTCAGATGGCCTCAATTAAAGCCAAGAAAATAAAGCTCTTAATCTCTTATACAGAATACGCTCCCTCATTTGTTTTCTCATTTGCTTTCCGTGTGAACCTGGTCAACTGGGCTGCATGAAATAGACATTTATAAATCAATTTATTTATAAACCCACAAAAGTGAATGCCAGGCTATTCTTACTGTATAAGCGGTTTTCTTTTGCTTTTATTAAGACATGAGAATAGATATCGATGAGAGACACACACTTCTACTGCTAGTGTTGTTGTGCCCAGTTAAATCCTCTGTAATCTTTCCAGCTCTGCCACAGGCTACCTGTTCCTGTATACTAGCACTGGTGGATTTGTCTAAGTATTTATTTGTTATATGCTAATCATGCATTGTATTTTCTTCCACATTTGATTATGCACACTGGAAACATTCCCAGGCTCATTAGCTGGTTGAGATAAACTGTCCTGACCATGTGTTGGTATTAATGTGATTCTCAATTGCTTTATCTCACATCAAAGCTGAGGAATTGGCCTGATGATAAAAGGTTTCTCCCAAGAAACGTATTCTTTTGACTTTTAAAAAGATAACTGTCCCTCTGGAAAATTAAACAAGATTATTAAATAATAATTAGTCTATTGTTCAAGCCAACAACAGAGATAAGAGTACGGTTAGTGTCCATGAACTGGATACAACACAAATATGCCCAAATGACCGTAAAAGGCAAGAAAAGTAGTTCATTATTAAACTCAAAACTATCTTTAGCATAAGTGAGATGTTGAAAAACCAATGTCGGACCACTTCATAAATGTTTTGCGATTCTTGAAATATGGAACGGCACCAAAATGAGTAAAAGCCACCTTTCTCTAACTTCAAGTTGTTTGGTACACATGCAAAAGCAATGACATGAAGCAAGACTACGTAGATACACATATACCTTCATTTATGGTTGGAACTCCACATTAGAACGGATGCAAGACAGTTAATGTCAAACTTAATAACAAGTTGTTTGTCTCTGGCATGGAAAGTGTTTCTCGATCCAATCAATCACTGATGAGATGTGCAGACTCAACAACTTGCTGACAGAGAAAAACAAAACAACAACCCGAAGAACAATAACAGAACTAAACAATTCCATGAGTGTTAATTGTTAAACTCTGTGTATGGTATTCTCTTTGGTGGGAGTTTATTTGACTGTAAACTTGTACTTTGTAAAGCTTTTTAAATTTACTTAACTGAAGGGTGTATTGGCTGGCTGGAGGAAATAGTAATTTGCCATTGTTGCAAATAAAATAATAATTAAACTCCATGAAGTTACTTGTCCTGGCAAAGAAACAATTGACGACACAATCTCCCGAGAAGCGAAGTAGCATTTTTACACTTTGTCTTTTTACGTGTTCGAAAATATAGATTTTTATGTTTAAAATCACTCCTTATTCTCCTCCCGCTTTGACAGCATACCTTCGTTCACTATTGTGTAAATGATCTCAGTTAAAGTCATGGCATTCAGTTTGTATGTGATTTCAGCCTAATTGTTTCCCATTTTATTTAACATAGGACAGCAAATTGCAACGCTGACCTTTGCTTTCAATTGAAATCGTCTCTGACTTACCACCCATAATTTTTTTCGTCGTGGTTGAAAAAGTTTCCAAATTGCAAATAAGAACTTGTTTTTCCTCCCATGTCACTTGGATCTGTCAACTATGTGAAGAAAGAATTCCCTAATTGGCCCCAGCATAGGCAAAAAGACATGACATGAATCACCTGAGAAAGATTTCTGTCACAAGCAAAGTAGCAGAGGCCCCGCTGTGGTCCGGCTGCTCCTCTTTAAGACACACCGAGCAGTTCATTCATGTGCCAGGGTTCAAATGACAGACACAAACACTTTGATTCGCTATTTTGCTTTGCTTATATAAAATGTAATTACATAGTGAACGTTATGAGGAAAAACAAACATAACAGCAGCCTTATATTTATTCCCATTAGACCCCTCATTTAGTGCCACACACCATAGCTTAATTAGCTTATTCAGCATCATCTGCATTTCTGAATTTTTTCACTGCAGACACATCTCTCTATAATTGAGTCAATTACTTCTTTCAGCATCACTCCAGGCCTGGCTCTCTGTATCTCCATTTTTCCGACACCATCTAACCACCACTGTTCCTGCCGAGGCCGTCCACATGCCTTGAGTGGCCTGATGCCCACTCCACATGGGTCAGGGGAATGAGGAGTGCAGAGCTGCTGCTCCTGAATCTCTAAATAAGAAACTGTTTGCTCATTCCACTGCCCCAAATGACAAGCGGTTATTGCAGTTTTAACTTGCATTTTTTTTCATTTGAACAACAGAAACTAATAAAAAACATTATTTCAATAATATAAAAATAGAATTCCACTTGGATCCCCTTGTTAATAGTTTCTGCACATTTGTTATTATTGTTTGATAAAACTACAACTCAATGTATACACAGTACATGGAAGCAGTTGATTCTATATTTTGATAAAACAATGTTTATTTGGTTCTTGCAGAGCATACGGGTAGACATAGTGGAAAAGGCACTAGTAATTTGAGAAGTTGGACTCTATACAACTTTTTCTCCACTATGTAAACTGCCTGTTGGAATCCATAATAACCGACATGAATCCAAACTGACCACAGCAGCAATTTGTCGGAAGCCAAGGCGACAAATCTTGGGATTACTCTTTGAAGATGAGGAATGAAGATGTAAATGCTGAACACAAAGCCCTAGACTGGGCTTGATGAAAAGGGTGAATCTTTAAATTATGTCTTTGTGTAAAATATGGATTAAATAATACAAATGTGGGTAATTGCTGAATGTACAAACATTTAGCGAAATGAATCTTTTGAATCCTGGTGTTGCAATCTAATTTCTCCTTAAGACGGTTCAGAGCAATTTCACACAGAAGTTGCAGTGCTTCAGCACAGATATTGAACGAGACATTCAAATCAAGAATATTTGCTAAAGCAGCACCATCATATCAAATAGAAAATCATCACCAATACACTTTTTACACAAACTGCAGTGTATTTAGTATCTTTTGGGAGCCTCATGGTCTTTCCAAGAATTTGAAATAATGGCCGTTCATTTCTAAAAGTATCTTGTCTTTGTCATCTTCGAAAAAAAGATAGATAGATAAGCATTGAAAACCATTATTTTTCACATTCAGTCACTCCACCACTAGATATACAATAATTATTTTCCCATAAATGTGTATCTGTATATGTAGCTGATACATTATCGGCCTCTATGAAAGTACAAATAGGCCCAAAAAATACACACAAATTCTGAGCATCGTGCACCTCACGCATGCTTCATTCCTCACATACATGCGGCTTTCTAGAGCCAGCTGTGAAATGATCAGTCGACAAAGAAAATGCAGTCAAATTGTTATTTAACCTAAGTTAGAGTTAATAGACATATTTTGAACAACAATTGATGTGGTTTACTAAAAAATATAGCAGTATTGTGAAATGGTAAGCAGAATGAGCTCAACAGGCTCCAGCAACACATTGGCTGTTTTTCACAGATGGGTAAAGCTGATGGATCTTAATTGTTTTTGAGGTAAAAGTTGGGGGGGGGGGGGGGGGTGCAAATAGCTTATGTATATGGTGTTAATGTCAAACTGCCTTTATGTTTTTCCATCAATTCTCACTGGCCTGCTCACTGGGTGCTAATAGTATAATACGACAATGTGTATGTCCATATGGAGCACAGCAGGAGGAAATGGGAGAAAGTTCGTTGCTAACAAATTCTAAATGACAAGTTATTTTCTGTAAAGGTCACAGAATAGAATCAGTAGCATGAAGGAGTGAAGACATTTTCCTTGGTAAACTTGATGTAGATGACTTTATTTATAATATTGTGCAAGCTGCTGAGAGGAGCCCAAGTCTGTCTCACAGTAACAGGTGTCCGAGTCAGACGTGTTGAGCTGAAAACAGCTTGTGTTCGTTTCCGAAAGCAGCGGATGTGCCCGGTCATATGCAAGCGTGATTACAGCGATGACAGCGAGGAAGCGAAGGATCGGTGGAACCTGTTTTTGGCCCATTTTATATAAACATGTCAGTATTTATTGTCTGGTTTGAACATTAACATCTGGTCACAGATAAAATGAATCAGAGGAGAGAAGCTGTAAGTGCAGCTAGCAGATTTAGACCATTATTTTAAGTTATGGGTTGATGCTGGAGTGGTAATGGCAGTATAATGGGCCATCGTTGTACATTTGGATGTTGGTAATTGTTGCTGTCTCACAGAAAATACACAACAAGAAAGAAAGTTTTCATTTTACATCAGTTGAAATTCTGTTACTGTAAAAATAAAACAGTCCAATTATTATTTTTGTTAATTATTGACTATTGAGTTTGGGATTCATGGTTTTAACAAGCTCAGAAAACCATGCATGGTGATGGTTTCCATGTCGATGTTCAAGGTCCTTTGTTTAATTGCATGTTTGGGCTTATTTAGGACAGGTCACTGTTTTCAGCCTAGTCTAATCAGGAGAGAAATAGCAGGCACTGTTTGTCTCAATTAAAAATCTAAACAGTTTGTTTATATGAGCTTCAACACAACCTGTATGAGAAATAATTTAATACCACAAGTAATGTTCTGCTTGAGTGAAAGGGCACTGAAGGCCTCTCATTACTACCTGATTGGTATGCTTAATACAAGACATGGGCCTGCCAGTATCCTCTTCTTCACCTTAGCATTAATTGTTGGCTACAGTAATGACTTTGACCTTTACTACTGAGTTGTTTAACTATATATGTGAACTCCCCTACACCTGTGCTGCAGCCGGCACTCCGTGTCATTAAAGAATAAAAACACCAAGGTTTGCCCTGGTTCTTAATATTTGTTACTGTTTTCAACGTTGCACAGGAGAGCTTAAGAACTTTTTTGATACTGACTGAAAAGTACCTGTAGCCGACCTCATCAGTGGACAAGAGTGGTAGGAAAGTGTTAATATAAATCTGAATTATTGAAGGTACTGGTGTGGTCAAGTTCCTGCAAATTTAGAATAACATCACATAGCAGATGGAATATGTGTCTGATAAGAAATATTATGTCTGCTCCTCAAGTTTAGGTACTGCGCCTCACACAAACACAACACACACCTGTTATCATGTTGTTAGAGAGGGGGGGGCGAGGCCACTGGAGGGCCCCGTCCTGTGAGGAGGGCCGGTCCGAGGTCAGGATAACGTCATGTGGGTGCTTGGAGGGCCGTTCTTGGCTTGGGGAGAGAGTCGTTTGGGGTTTTTAACCGGTGTTGTTGAGAGAGGACTCCCGCTGTGATTGTAATCGCATATTTGACATGTGATCAGTGAATACATTTTCCTGTTGGAAAGGAAAGAACGAGATAAGGTCGTTGGCTGACTTATTCCGAAAGCTATTCCAGGCAACCAATTTTGATGCACGCTAACAAAAGGAATGTCACTATAAGACTGAGACCTGTTTCTGATGAGATTTTTCAATAAATTTTGATGCAGGATAACCACCGCTTCACCCGTTTTTTTTTAATCTCAAATGTTGTGTTGGAATTATAGAAATAGCTCAGAATGGATAGATATCCACATACTTAAATCTATGCAGAGAACACTTTATTTGTAGCTTTCAATTTAAAGGAACATAATCAAAGCATACATGATTCAGCTGGAATGGAAGATGGAGAAACAAACACATCCCATCCCAATCACTGTATGCAGTCCACCTGTGTACACGCTGGTGGTAGAGGCTCCGCCTCCTTTTAACGACAGCTTTCAAGTGCTGAACGTAGTACTGAGAGGTTTACAAGTGGATGCAACCCTTTTAAACAGAAAACAGGGGGTGGAGTAGAGTGTATAGAGACACAAAACATATTCAATCACAGAGCACCCAATAATAATATATCATTTCATTGCATAGTAAATGGGGCTTTGAGAGAGATCAGGCTTGAGCCATTGTTAATCAAAAATCCCCAGATCTAAAAGAAAAGGATATCTCAAAACAATAATTGAACAAGTATAGGCTATGCAGGGGTATCAGGCAGGAGCCGTTTTATAACATAGATTCCAAATACAACATTAAATAACTGTATTACAGCATAAGAGTATAAGAATATCACCATAACACTCATATCAAAATCCTCATTGAGGCCAATTGGCTGAGATATATCTAAAGGTTCAATCCTAAAAATATATCGTTCTTTTCATATACCTCCCTCTCTTTGCAATTCATTATGTTCAATGCCCTGTAATTGAAGAGAGGTGACTGGATAGTTAACCTCATAGCGCCTGATGGAGCTCTTGTGCTCACTTATCCTTTGTTTCAGCATGTGTGTCATTTCGCCACATGGACATTATAATAAATAGATAACATTGTCTATGTTCCATGTGATAAAACTCTTAAAAGGAACCCGCTTGACCGATCTTGGATATCTAAGAGTTTTCTATCTTTTGTGGCACTGGGCACAATTGCGGCATGGATAATTACCATCTTTTAGGGGAGCTAAAAGAGTCTGTTTAGAACCTGCCTTAATGATGGCTCCAACCAGCTAATTGCATGAATTAGGACCTCTTCTATACACAAAGAGGGGAGGATCCTTGAGCTGCAGGGTTAAAGCTGGATCAGAGGTCAAAATACGCCATTGTTTTAGAAATGTGTTCTTGAGAATGTGTACCTGAGGGGGGTCTAGGTGGGGATGCAGGAGGCAGAGAAGCTTTTTCTTGTACGCTTTTGTGTAAAAGATCAGAGCGGGATTTAGAAAAAGGAACATGGGAGGCGTTATCAATACACTGTTGAGTGTAGCCTCTGTCCAAAAAGCATATGTTCAAAGAATGACAAATGCGTCTGAGCCTATAGAACTGTCTCTCGGGTAAACCATATTTCAGATCTCTGGGATGAGCACTGCTGGCTATGTGTTCCTTCCTTTTTTGATATAAGAAAGGAATGAGGCTGCCATTGCATAATTTAATCCACATATCCAAAAAAGACACATGATCATATTCCACTGAGAACTTAAGGTCACATTGAGGAGATTGCCAAAATAATTCAGCTCATTGAAAGACCCTTGACAAATGCAAAAGATGTCATCTAGGTCTGAACCATTTAAAAGTTCTATGAAGGAAGGGGCTTCGTTAGTATTGAAAACATAAATGTGTTAAAAAACACACATTCATTCGCATATTCTGGAGCAAAAGTAGAGCCCATCAATGTTCCTTTGGATTGAAGGAAAAGTAGTTCAAGGAGCAGCAAGCTCACAGATAAATGCACTGGGTAGGACTGCTTCTTCAATGCGTCTTCTAAGTAATACTCAAGGGGCTCGAGGCCTTTGTCATGAGAGATATTTGTAGAGGATTTCCACATCAAAGGTGAACATAATTATATAATTAGGTAGCTCTTTTAATGTGGGTATCTTGTTTATTAAATCAGTTGAATCTTTAATACAATAGGTCGGCCTTTGGGTTTCAACAAGGTTTTATGGATTGTAGGCAACATATCAAACAGAAGTTACAGGATCCCTGCAGTTCAGAAAATGATGTTTATTCTTAGATTCTTTGAGATCCAATTCAGTTCCAGAGCTCGGCCAGTGACATCTGAGATCTGTTTTTGGAAGTCTAGGATGGGGTTACTGGTTTTTTTCTGTAAGAATATTCCTCATTAAGTTACCGGTAGGTCTCATCTTTGTTGTCTGATATTTTCTGAACGACTACAGGTTCGTCAGCAGGTTTGATAATAATCTCAATCTTTCTAAAGTTCTCGTTCAGCCAAATGGTCATCTTAATGGTCATCTTGACTGAGGTTTGAGAGAGAATGATTTGGGTAGTCACAGGTTTATTGTTTAACAATTCTGTAAAAAGTTAAGATAAAGGGATTCGAAATATAAGGCATAAATGTGCTGTGCGGCTTAAATACAGGTGTATCAGACTTTTGGATATCAGAGTTGCCAAACATGTTTCAGGGTAGTTTTTTTTAATTTCTCTCTTTTTTTCTCCACTCCCAGAGACAGACCTTTTTTTTAATGGAGATTTCTGCCTGCTTGGTGCTGGTTCTGTTGGAATCAGAGTCGCTAGGGAAATCACTGTCGGCCGTAGTGGTTTCTGATTTGTTGGTCTGGTGACTAGTGGTGGATGGATGTTCAGGGTCTTCTTATTGTGTTTCTTAAATTGTGTTGCCATGAGACCATCTTCATATGACTTGAGTGAAATCATGGAAGTCCTTCATTAATGGCAATTCATTTCATGGCATCGTCCTTCAATGACAAAGAGCATGAAATCCATGTATTATTTATTTAATATCACCACTTCTTATAAAAGTCCTCGTGTTTTTTTCGGATGCAAAGTCCCTGTGGGATGCATTTGTTGCATCAATATTCAATAAGAGTACAGCTGTACAGTTTGAAATACGTCTCTTTCTTTTTGAGCTTTGTTTTCATTTATTCTGATGAGGAAGGCTGTGTCCAAAACATTTTAGCAGCTGGGAAGAGGATCCGCTCTGTGTCACCTTTAGAAAAGATACATTTCCTCGAAGGACATAGAGAATACCTAAATACATTGAAATAGAAATTGAATACAATATTTTTAAAGAAGATTGTCACCCGTACCTTGATTCTAAAAATGACATACAGATCAATCAATGGTTTTAATTCACGTAGATGTCAATACACTCACAACTAAACGTAGCTAGCTGCCTCAACCTCCAAATCACCAAATGAAGGCCTAATGGCATGTTTTATTTTATTATTGTTTGGCAGAATTAACAACATATGTCAATGGAAAGTCAAGCAGGGTCCTCTTTTTTTATCATGAGAATTAAACGCATCCTCTTGAATATCCAACACCCAGAGTGACTGGGCAGCTCTGATGGGTCAAACGGACAACCAGGAGACCGATGTTTGTGTCCCAAAGTGAGTTATTGTAAAGCTACATTGTCTCCGTGGTGCTGACACATCATTTTACACATTACGTACCACCACCATATAATGCACTTTTGGGAAGTCACTTCACATATTTCTGTGAGATCACTTTGAATTAAACCGTACACAGTGTGTACACTGTGCAGTATATCTATTTTCTATAGAGTAAGCCAAATGACAATCCATTGTGAGACACACACAATAAGCATTTAGAGCTATTTTGTTTTGAAACGCTAATTGTAAAACATGTTTATGTCGTTGTGAGAAGGAAATGGAGAGTATGAACAACATCAGGAAGTTATTTGATCTGATGCACAGGTGTCTGTTTTGGAATGAAAATGAAACACTCATTATAGACATAACTCAGTGTGAAATATATAGTTCCAGACTTTACAGAAGTCATGTGACTCTTAAGTGAATAAGCCAGTGTGGATCAGCAGGATTCTCTACCACAAATTGCTTTTTCCCCAAATCATCACATACACAGCTTTGATTGAGGCTCTTTATGACCATTATATGAGAAAATACCATCTTGCCACCAATTTGTTTCACCCTTGGTTGCATTATCAATCCTATTTGCATGATGTGAGATTTGGCATTCTGTCACAGTGCGTTGATAGGTGCAGCTGCACAGTGACAGGGAGAATGCGTCTCCTCCGTGAGCAGATAACAATCATCAGCTATCACAACTCATTCAGGCCCTGCACCAATATCAGAGGCAGCCCTTTTCAAGATGTTAGCGATTAGCATGGGTTGGCCTTGTCGCTAATGACATTTCGGTGCGTACTCCGATCAGAGGCCGACGTGGCGTGAGAGCTCTCTGTTGGTGGACATCCGGAAAGGCAGCAGGTCTCCGACTCACATCCCGGGCGCCAGCTCAGAGCATGTAAGCAGACTAGCAGCAGGAGTCTTCGTGCAGATCATTCCTTCAACCTCCCTGTCCCAGGCTGTTGTTCCGAGAGCTTCAAGATGTCCACCATTGTGCTCTGTCCTCAAACACCCCAAGGTAATCCCTCACCTGAATGACTGGAGACCCGTAGCGCCTCAATTGATTGTCAGTAAATGCTTCGAGAGGTTGGTCGTAGGACTTCATTTGTTCCATGTTGCTCGTCATTGCTGGACCCATGGCACTTGTGGCTATCAATAAACAGATCCACCGACGACGTACCGTTACGGTACTTCACACCGCCTCTTTCTACCTGGGAGGGAGGAACTGTTACAAAGTGAATGCTGGTTGTGGATGTAGCCTGAAGGTTTCAAACATCATTGCCACCCGGTCACGGTTTTGACACCCTTCAAGCTCAGAGGACCAGGCCCTGCACTCTACCATGTGCAGCTGCCGATACTGGATTTCGGTCGGGCCGCTGCCCAGGTGGTGAGGGATGGGCGGTACCACCTCAGAGCCGCTGACCCCAACACGGGAGTTCCTTCAGGATGCGTGAAGGATTCTTCTTCCTCTACTCCTGTACACCCACCACTGCACGGCCATGCACAGTTCTTAATCGCCATCATCTGGCTTGCTGACCACACAACAGTGTTGGGGCTGATCACCCATTTACCCACGACGAGACAGCTTCATAGGAGGAGGTTGATCACTTGGTACAGTGGGGCCAGTGAGGAAGAACAGCCCTCGCCCTCAACCAAGCCAAGAAGACCAAGGAGCTGATCGTGACTACAGGACGGAGAGGAGAGCACACCCTCATCTCCATAGACGGGAGTTGCAAGAGAGAGGGTCAAAGTAGCTCTAAGTCTCCCCATGTACCATCTCCTGCAGGACCCCTCATACATGGATCATCATGAAGGACCACTGACGCGGTGAAAAGGGCCCAACAACGCCTGTGGTATTTCCTTAGCGCATGAGGCAAAATTCAATATGGCCCCCGCATCCTCAGAGAATATTCCTACACCAGTACCACCGAGAGCGTTCTGACAGGTTCGTCAGCAGGTTTGATAATAATCTCAATCTTTCTAAAGTTCTCGTTCAGCCAAATGGTCATCTTAATGGTCATCTTGACTGAGGTTTGAGAGAGAATGATTTGGGTAGTCACAGGTTTATTGTTTAACAATTCTGTAAAAAGTTAAGATAAAGGGATTCGAAATATAAGGCATAAATGTGCTGTGCGGCTTAAATACAGGTGTATCAGACTTTTGGATATCAGAGTTGCCAAACATGTTTCAGGGTAGTTTTTTTTAATTTCCTCTCTTCATTTTCTCCCACTCCACAGACCTTTTTTTTAATGGAGATTTCTGCCTGCTTGGTGCTGGTTCTGTTGGAATCAGAGTCGCTAGGGAAATCACTGTCGGCCGTAGTGGTTTCTGATTTGTTGGTCTGGTGACTAGTGGTGGATGGATGTTCAGGGTCTTCTTCTTGTGTTTCTTAAATTGTGTTGCCATGAGACCATCTTCATATGACTTGAGTGAAATCATGGAAGTCCTTCATTAATGGCAATTCATTTCATGGCATCGTCCTTCAATGACAAAGAGCATGAAATCCATGTATTATTTATTTAATATCACCACTTCTTATAAAAGTCCTCGTGTTTTTTTCGGATGCAAAGTCCCTGTGGGATGCATTTGTTGCATCAATATTCAATAAGAGTACAGCTGTACAGTTTGAAATACGTCTCTTTCTTTTTGAGCTTTGTTTTCATTTATTCTGATGAGGAAGGCTGTGTCCAAAACATTTTAGCAGCTGGGAAGAGGATCCGCTCTGTGTCACCTTTAGAAAAGATACATTTCCTCGAAGGACATAGAGAATACCTAAATACATTGAAATAAAAATTGAATACAATATTTTTAAAGAAGATTGTCACCCGTACCTTTATTCTAAAAATGACATACAGATCAATCAATGGTTTTAATTCACGTAGATGTCAATACACTCACAACTAAACGTAGCTAGCTGCCTCAACCTCCAAATCACCAAATGAAGGCCTAATGGCATGTTTTATTTTATTATTGTTTGGCAGAATTAACAACATATGTCAATGGAAAGTCAAGCAGGGTCCTTTTTTTTTATCATGAGAATTAAACGCATCCTCTTGAATATCCAACACCCAGAGTGACTGGGCAGCTCTGATGGGTCAAACGGACAACCAGGAGACCGATGTTTGTGTCCCAAAGTGAGTTATTGTAAAGCTACATTGTCTCCGTGGTGCTGACACATCATTTTTACACATTACGTGCCACCACCATATAATGCACTTTTGGGAAGTCACTTCACATATTTCTGTGAGATCACTTTGAATTAAACCGTACACACAGTGTGTACACTGTGCAGTATATCTATTTTCTATAGAGTAAGCCAAATGACAATCCATTGTGAGACACACACAATAAGCATTTAGAGCTATTTTGTTTTGAAACGCTAATTCGTAAACATGTTTATGTCGGTGTGAGAAGGAAATGGAGAGTATGAACAACATCAGGAAGTTATTTGATCTGATGCACAGGTGTCTGTTTTGGAATGAAAATGAAACACTCATTATAGACATAACTCAGTGTGAAATATATAGTTCCAGACTTTACAGAAGTCATGTGACTCTTAAGTGAATAAGCCAGTGTGGATCAGCAGGATTCTCTACCACAAATTGCTTTTTCCCCAATTCATCACATACACAGCTTTGATTGAGGCTCTTTATGACCATTATATGAGAAAATACCATCTTGCCACCAATTTGTTTCACCCTTGGTTGCATTATCAATCCTATTTGCATGATGTGAGATTTGGCATTCTGTCACAGTGCGTTGATAGGTGCAGCTGCACAGTGACAGGGAGAATGCGTCTCCTCCGTGAGCAGATAACAATCATCAGCTATCACAACTCATTCAGGCCCTGCACCAATATCAGAGGCAGCCCTTTTCAAGATGTTAGCGATTAGCATGGGTTGGCCTTGTCGCTAATGACATTTCGGTGCGTACTCCGATCAGAATGCTTCTAGGGCGCATTCGCATTCTGGCTGCAGCGGGCCAGGTCAGAGGTGGCAGGCGGGCAAGCAGGCAAGCGAGGAGCAGGACGTCTGACAGCATGCCATAGGTAGCACACCTGTCCACTTTGCTGAGAACCACAAACGGTCATCCCCAGAGTCGTGGTGCAGTTTCAACCTCAGATGAGCAGGTTGCTGCTGACTCACCCACTGCGTACAGTGGCCACAACCAGACTGTGATGAATGATGCGCAAGTCGGCTGGCAGGTTCCTTCTTCCATTTGAGTTATTTTCCCTGCAGATAGAGAAACAAAATAGACCTATGTGATGGGAAGAAAGAATAGACATGAGTGGAAGGTGTTGTACAGCAGGAGAAAAGCAGTATGATGTCGCTCTTAATTCTTCATGCTGCAAGATCTCTCTGAAAAACAAGACATGAATGCAACATGAGAGAGAAACTGAGTCCAGTTCAGTCCGAGAAAAGCGAAGCATTCTCTTTGATGTACGAACGCAATAGGAATATAGACAGGACAATAGACAGGACAATAGATAGGGAATGACACATTTAAAGAATTCTAGCCAACCTGTTTCTCTTGATCCTCCCGTCATATTACTTTATTTTTTTAAAATACAGTTTCTCTTGAGTTTTCTAAAAATAATGCCACAATAATAATTGCTGCACGGTCACAGTAACAGATGCTGAGAGGTGTGTTGACAGATGGCTTTTTAAAGTCCATTGAGCTCGTAGAAAATGAAGAATAAATAAAAAATAGCAAATACGGCATCATGTCAGAGATTAGGTTTTACGGTTTTCATCACCATCACCGTGAACAAAACCATTAGCACTTATTTTTCAGCAACACTGAGATGGAAATGCATGCTGGCTACGAGCCCACCATTTTGGCATTTACCCCCAAACAGGTGCCGTGAAGCTGACTTTTGATGTTGATTTCTGAGTAAGAAAGATGATCTCTGTGGTGAAAACACAGATACTGGAGGGCTTTACTCTCTTGTGTTTTAGGAATTAAAACAGAAAAGCTGTCTTTTAAAAACTGACCTTCAATGTGGTTGTGTCTGTTTGTGTAGGTGAGTGTGTGTGTGTGTGTGTGTGTGTGTGTGTGTGTGTGTCTGTGTGTGTGTATGTGTGTGTGTGTGGGTGGGGTGGGTGGGCGTATGATTGAAGGGGGCCTGGTACTCAAAATGGTAATCACATATCTCATTGCATGTATAATGAATCACTGAGAGTGAAAAAGGACAATTTAAACAGCAGTCACATTTTAATTTTCACAGCCTATGTGGGGGAAAAACATTGTTGTCTCACACTCACACTATGTACACATAGAGTACACTATGTACACACAGAGTACACTATGTACGCATAGAGTACACTATGCTTATGTACTGTCCACGTGAGGATTCAGGTTTTTGGTTTCATTAAATTAAGACAATCTGTGGATAGTTTATCTATTTTGAACGCTCATGAAAATATTATGAAAGGAAGCTGTTGAATTCACCCATTTTAAGTGTTCTGTGGATGACAACTCTGACCAGAAATAACGATTATTTTTCATATTGATTTATCCCTTGTTTCATCAGACAGTTCAAAATCCCAACTATCATCTGTAATACAGAAAAGCATCAAATCTCACATTTAAGAAAAAGGAAAAAAAAGAGAAAACATGATTAAGTTATCAAAGAAATTACTGATTCACTTTCTGTGAATGAATGATAAATCATTTGAGGTCAACTAAAGCTGGTTCCTCCAGACCTTATTTGACATGTAACCACTTTGCATTCAACCAATCCCATTACATATTAGCATAATATTGGTCATACATTCTAAATGCAGAGCATCAACACACTGCAAACAAGTTCTTGCTATATAAAGAGATAGTGGAGTAATGTCTACCTGAGCAGAGGATCAAGTCGCTCTGCCTCATCTTGTTATCCGAGCTTCACTGTTTTCACAGCCTGCATGTGAGCCCCTTTGAGTGTTTCTTCCCAATGACGAGGAAATCACCACAGCTTTGCACATGCTCATATGACGGTTCCCTCTGATAGGGCGACGGTGTCATCACGGAAGCGTAGCACTCACGTTACCCCCCAGGTTAACACTGTTGCCATTGTTTGCACTGTTTGTGATGTGAGCACCGTTAGCTGCTAGACATCAGCTCAGTGAGAGCTGTATCAAGGCAATCCCTCAATCACATATCATTATGCTCTCTAAATTATTCTCTTTGAACTAAATAGGATGATGAATGTATCAGGTTCATGCATCATAACTTCATTGGTTACTGATGTGCATTTGATCACACAGTAAGATACACAAAATAATAATAATACAAGACATCAATGACACTACTGAGAACATGCATCATCACGAACAGCATGTAAAACATGAATGACCTCAAATCGATATGCACCGCCACACACATAAAGTATATGACTCATATGTGAAGCTCAGGGAGCGGTCCAGAAGAGTAGTGTGAATAGTAAAAGGAAGTGTAGAGAAAAACTTAAATTTTTTAGTTTAAGATATCAGTTGCACTGGAAACACTTGACTTTTTGTAAATATTCTTTTTTGCCCAAGGCATCCCTGAGGGCAGGAATTCAAACGAGGCTGAGAGGGGGTGAGAGTGGTCCTTTCAAATACTCTAGGCTTTGCTTTCATTTCTGAAAGTGAACAAATCCCCAGCTGATTCTGTGGTTTCCCCCTGATTGTATCACTGTGTTGCCACTCTGGTTAAAGTGTTTTTTTGTTCAAAGCACGGTATCCATGCCAATATGTTGGATTGTAGAGTGTATCTAAAACCAAGCTTTTAATGCAAGTTCAAGCAGAAAGGCAATTATCATTATAACTCATCGTCACCTCTTCCGCTGCACCTTTTAGTGGCGCTTTCACTGGGATTTGTTAACAGGATTTCCTGTCGTCTGGTGTTTATCTTATCTTAACAGATTTGTTATTGTTAATTTCTATTTATGATTTTTGTTCATTTCTGTTTATGATTCGTTCATTTAGCATATGCATGCCTCACTGTGTTAAATGTAAGCATTTTGCACTAACATGTGAAAGCCTGGTTGGTGATAAACCTCAACCAAAGATCATTCTTTTGCCTCCAGTTGATAAAAATAACGACTAATACCATTAAACCCTAAAGCCTGAACCAAACATGGAATCCTGCTGCTGTAGGAGTGAGGCTGCCAGACAAACCCACTGGTATAATACCTTCATAATCTGCAGCTGAACTTTGTTTGGGATCAACAGGGCGACCAACTGGCAGAACAACTTAAACAAGCTACAGCTTAAACAGCGCACACAAACAGAAAACATCTCCCCGAAGTTCTCCGCACAAAAGCCACGTATCACCAACCACCACTGACCTTCGTGGATAATTGGGTGTTGGCTCCGTCGTCCCTGTCAGTGCTTTCCACAACAAATCAAGCAACACTAAACTTCATAAAGATTTTTTCTATTATCAATCCCACAAATAAAAGCAAATCAGTTAAATGGTTGCGATTGTGATGCAGATACACAGAGTTTCCATTAAATAACCATCAGTACACTCATTAAAAAACTTTTTATGGATAGGATGTCTCACCAATTTAATTAATTTAGGTGTATACGAAATCCGACTCTAATTGAGAGGTTATTCTAACTCTGTGTCCAATCAAGACACAACTTCATCACTTCAATCAGCTGGTCAACTTAGAAAATAATTTTTGCCAATCAAATACATTTAATTCAAATTAGTGCTGGACAACAAAGTCCAGGTCAGGAAGGAGCAACAAACAATATAAGTAGATTATGTTTGATTATGTTACTATTGTTCTATGTATCCCATTGTTTTCTTGGTTTCCCTTATGTGGTTTCCATTTATTTTTCATTTTATTGTGAAGCCCTTGGAGGCTGAAACTATGATTAAGGGACACAAATAAACAGGACTTGATGCAACAGCCCAACAACTCATCACTGCGTTTTGAAGAGGTCATTAGTCTTAAGTTTGTTTTGGAAAATACATTTTCCTCGAGTGGTCACAGTATTTTCTTTAATGTTCGACATGGACGTATATTTTGTATCATGTCCTTGTTACCCAACACAGTGCTCATTATGGCGAGCTGTATTCTATCAAATGGCGGTGTTTACTGCTTCATTTGGACTTTGGCTTTTGTAGCCCGAAGGCCAGGAGACTGTTAGATGAAGTAAGAATTTCGAGGATGAGTAATTGTGTATACTGAATACTGGTTACAAAATATGCATTATTACATTTTGACTGTAATTTGGTCTTAAACGTGTTTCTTTTTGATCTTTAACTGTCACATACTTTTAAACATTAACATATTAATGCATTTCTTTCGGGATATTATCTACTCATTTGATATGCAACGCTCTCTCTGTTTTGTAAATGCTCATTAAAACCTCGCCTCAGGTTATATACACAGGTGCATGGTGTACAGATGGGGCTCATCACATGACGTGTGCTTCAAGCCACTTTGCACCTCTGAACACAGACTCTGCATGAAAAAATACTAACTAAAGTAATTTCCGTTCACTTAACCCCAAACAGGGTCTTTAATATAAGAATGTACAATTAAAAGGTACGGTAATTTCGACAGGATAATGATGATGCGCCAAATGAGTGGAAGAAAAATACAACATTTGAGAAAAAGCTAAATAATGAGAAAGTAAAGGAAATGTATTTGCATTTACAGTTACATGAAATAATGAATACAATAAAATAAGGGACAATTATATGCAGCAATATAATTCAAATGGAAAGTGCATTTCCGTTTGCCATTGTGCCTTTGTGAAGGTCAAACATCTATTTGCAGAGGACAAATAACACACTTTATTTTGAGCTTTGGCTCAGTAATGTCAAAGTGATATGAGGTGTGCTTGAACATGGTTCAAACAGTGGGTTAAAAGTGGTTTGATGGTTAATGCCAAAAGCTGTAGACCCAGCTATTCCTTTGGTCATTAATTAAACTGTAAATGACCAAATGGCTTCACCGTTCACAGTATACACAGGTCAAAAGATGTCATAGAAATAAATAAAATACTTGCTTGGAGATTTCAGTCGTTTGTTCAAATCCTCCCTCACCTCTGATGCATGTAGTTGAAAATTGTTCCATGAGCTATCACACCGGGTTCAAGAACACACTCACACAAGTTATGTTATATCACTGAAAATAAGGCTGGAAAAAATTGCAACTGCCATTATTGACTCAGTTTATTCAGATTCTCAGCTAATTCCAAGTCTTTCAGATATTCCCAACTGCCCTGCAGTTATGCCCATGTTCCATTCCCCATCTCCTGACACCTCGTCCACCTGCATACCTGTTCTATCCCATCAGCCCAGTAGCACACACTGGCCCATTTCTTTTCATTCCCGACTTACTCCAGCAGTTGTCCCTGGCTGCCTGAGTTTCCCATAAGGACCCACTCTCCAATAGGGGATCCAGGTAGAGAGAAGCTCGCCTCACCTTCCCTGCCGGCCTGTTTTTGATCTTGAGTTAACTTACATTTTTTGTTTTACTGGCACTGAACTGGCATGCTTTTAGGTTAAAACATGTATTTACTGCAGAGTAACACTGTTCAGTTTGTAAATTTAGGAAAGCAATCTTTCCGATGTTAAGAGAGAATATAATTGATTAAAAACAAGTTCTTAACTAGTCATGTGTGAGTCGTTTTGCTAAAATAGTGTAACACCATTTTGCCAAGTTTGACTGGTTCATGGAGTAGGCCTATATGCAGAGCTCGTATTTGACATCAGACCCTGGCCCTCATCCCACTCATTTTAGCATATGCCAAACTCAACACTGCAGAGATTGGTGGGTGCCGGTATAACCACTTATTAAATGCTACATTTACTGAAATGTTATGTGAGCAGCAGCAGTAGTAATAGCGCCAGATGTCTTACAGCAGCTCAGTTCTGACCGAGGAAATATCCGATCTAATGAGCAGCTTCTAAGTGCTGTCTGAGCACCAGATGCTGTGTGGCCATTCCCCAACAAAGCACCTGATACGCAGGAGCATCGCTAACACAAGACAGCAGAATCACTGACATAAATTGCTCTAAATAACATCTTTCAAGCAAATGATAAGGATTTCACTCTATGGAAAAACATGTGGGGAAACCTTTGGACCGAACTGTCGATTTGGCGACGACAACTGATACATTTGGATGCCGGCTCTGTGAGGCTGTTATTAGACAGTGCTTTGAAGTAAATGCTAATCCCCCAATGCTAGCATGCTCACAATGACGATGGTGATGACATGGTAATCTTTTGCAGATATGTTTTTCTTGTGTTGTTTGCTTAGTGTGTTAGCATGCTCAGATTTGTTAACACAAAACAAACATACATTTAAAGTGTCATTTTGGCGCTAAATAATTGGCCAGGAGATCCCAAATTATGTTTTATTCATCCTGAGGGAGACATACATGTTCGTACCTGTATTTTATAACAATCTATCCATAAGCTGTGTAGAAATGTGCCCCAAAAACACAACGTCAACCAGCAACCCCCGTGTTCTGCAATGTAAAAGGACAGTTATTTTAAATGGAGTCTTGTGGCTCTGGAAAGAGCATTGCTCGATCCCGTCAGAGGCATCGAATGTGTAGCTGTCTCGTGGATTAGTAAACCATCAAAACTATTCTAAAATATGCCTTCACTTGAACGTATATATTTTTTGCAGGGGTCTTTCTTTTTGGTGGCTAAAATACATTTTGCTGTCCACAGCAGTATATTGCTTTACTTACTTTAACTCCGAGCTGCTTCTCCCAGCTGGGAACCATCATCCACTGTCGGCAATACACTGACTGACCCACTTCAAAGCATCTGCACTATAAATAAACTTCTGCATCCTTGTTCACTTGTGATTTCAAGTTAATGGTGGTGCGAGAGGAAATGTCCTTTAGCACTGTTTTACGAATATGTGTCATCAAGATAGCTATTTCATTTAGTTATACTTTTGTGTAATGACAATAATATAATTCTAATCAAGAAGATACTTGTGATTAAATACATTGCCCGTTTTTAGTGTCATCACGGTCAAATCTACAAAGTCTAATAACAGAGCTGGAATAAATCCCACTTTCATGGATATTATGGACGCATTTAGTTGAAAGAGAGGTGTCCAAAGGTAACAGTTTGTCTTACTATTGAGTTGAATTATAATATGCTGACACATTTTTTCATTAAAATAAGGTGGGAATTATCATAAGATACCTATCTCAAAACATTTATATCTGCAGTGCCTTTGAATTTATTTAACATTCAAAATTGTGGAGAAGTGTTCCTCGGGCTTCAGTAAAATGTGCTGTGACTTATTTGCACTCAAACTTAATTCTTAAAAGAGATTTTTTTGTAATATTCAGTGTATTGTTTTTGCATGAAACTCAATTTTAGAGTGAAAACAGATTTATGAGTTTAGGAAAATATGCAGTGGTTAAACTGAAAGAAAAAACCTTCTCAGTGCAGCTTTTATCATTTTTCTTTGCATTTTGATTACTGAGACATCCGTAGGACTGTGAGACAGCACGGGGGGGGATACAGCTCATTTGTTCGATGCTAATGTGATGGAAAAAAGATGAGGTCAGCGAGGCATCGGAGTCACCAAAGTGTGATTGATTCCAGATCAGATCTTACTTACATGAGAAACATGTGCATAAACATATTGATTATGAGTGCTCAGAAATCCTCAGTGCCGCTGGCTAGATTAAAGATGCTGGAACCAGAATCAGCAGTGTCCTTCTCCTCTTGCCCCGTCCTTCTCTGACAACATCGTGATTATCGGGGATCTGACTCAGTCAGCTCTTCTCACCGCTGGCTTCACAGCATTATCTACTGGTCAGCATAACTTTACTGGAAATCACACGGTCTGAGGGTGTTTAATTAATAGCTACCAATTCCATTTACAGGAGCATTCCCCTGGTATGAAACTCACAAAGCCAAATATAACACGTTAACACAAATGCAGCTTAATTTTGTTGTTACTTACATGAAAAACAATTATTGAAATTCTTAACTATTGATATAAACCCCTAGCAGAATGTATCTTCCTTTGTTATGTTCACCTTTGTGCTTTCACTGAATTAAATTCAAAGCTACAAAACCGAGCACAAACTCTACTTTACAAATATCTAATCATTCACAAGGTGACACATGGATACCTTCGAGGTGGCCCTCCTCCACAAGTCTCAATGATAATCTGCACTTACTTACATCACTGATTATGTCTGTGGAAGAGAAAGTCCACCGGGCATTCACTTGCACTATTGCACAGAGACAGAGAAACACGAAACAAACAAGATTAATAATAGCCGGTGGTACTCATCCCTCGGGCCACGCAGCTAACAACTCTTGACAAAACAGGGTTTAGAGCAGCAGATGGATTGTCTTTAGAAATGAAGAGAATGCGCATTGGGAGTGTAATGAAGAGAGAGAGAGAGAGCTGGGTGCAGGCTTTTCCCAGAGTACCTTTGAACGAGCATATGGAAATTAAATCAGCCTGTGACAGTTCCCATCGACTGATTCCACCTGGGGACAGTGACCACAGTTATGAATATATACTAATCAGACTTGGTTTTTTCCGAAGCAAATAACGCTTTTAGTAATTACAAACAGTACTCTTGTGGTTCAGTAAAAAAACAATCAGTCCTTGCGAGAGTTGTGGGCCAACTAAGAAACTGAACAACGGCATCAAATTCATGTGTTTGTGTTTGGTTTTAAAAATGTCAATTTCCTGATTCTCTTCAACAGCAAAGCTTTCAAGCACCTTCGTGTGATTAAGGCTCGCGCTTTTCTGTGTTTCTCTGACAACTTTGGATACATCTGGAGTCTGTGAGGATCTCTAAGTGGTATTTTATTACGGTGCTGCTGAAAAACTGCACACAAATGGATGTCAAATGATCATTTTAGTTATTATGATTATTTTTAGTTCATCAGTAGTACAATATGAACACCACTAATAATTCAGAAGGGGCCATAAACAGTTAGACAACCATATAGATACTAAACCTTCAGATTAATTTAATGTAATTTGAATAGAGTCCAAATGTGAGCTGTAAAATTATTGCATAAAGCGTCTATTACAAATATCCATCATAGTATACAGTCTGACCTCCTGTTACAATGTGCATCTCTTGTGCTTGCCATATATGCATGTTTACACAGATTTCCTATACATTGATAAAGTAATGCCCACATGGCAGGTGTGCTCACTTTCATTGTTTACTCCTTTTGGATAATTCACTGTGAAATTAAATATAAATTTTGGAAAAAAAACATAGATAACATTCAGTGACGAGCATTTTATAATGTCCAATGTCAGACCTTTTAAAAATTCTTACTTCCAACAATTTCAGTTAATGGCAGCGATGGGTTAAGGTTAGAGACAATTAATGTTGGCAGTGGTCTTCCAATATTATCATAATTCCTGTAATATGGGGCGGCTGAGGTTCAGAGGTAGACCAGGTCACTGTGCGTCTAGTCAGCGCTTCGCGATCTCTGGCTCCTCCACGCATCCTCCATGTGATGTGTCCTTTGAAACTGAACCCCACATGTCTCCGAACCATTGGTGTATGAATGTGTATGAATATGTGAATGTTGACATGTAGTGTACAGCTTGTTGAGTGGTTGTAAGACTCGAAAGGTGCTTTTCAAATGCAAGACCATTTACCAAGTCCAATACCTGCCCCAGTGACAGATGTTAGATGGGTTGGAAAACCTCACGCTGAATGTTTAACAGGGGATCCAATCTCTGAATAACACACCTGGGCCTGTTGAAAAAGACGGGGGTAGTAGTAAGTTTAATCATAAGGTATAACTGCTAATGTTGTGCTCATGTCTGTCTGTAAAATCCACAGATCAGAGATCAAATCCAGAAGCTGTCAGGAAACTACACCCACCGGAAGCTCCCAGGCAGCTGGCATGATGTGAAGACCAACTACTACCTGACACTTTTAATCAAGTGAGAGGGTCCACATTTAGACAGGCATGGTCCACAGGGAACGTGCAGAAGGGCCTCACAGAAAAAAACAAGAGACAGGGAGAAAAAGACTATCTCATCTGATTGATTCTCTCAATGCTTGATTGAAATTCGTCTGCTGTGATCGGTGACTGTGAAGAGGGATTTAGTTTGAGTACTTTAAATAAATCAATGCAACCCTAAACTGTTAAAAAAATTATCTTTTCTGTACTGAAATGGCAACAAAATACAAATAAAAAAATTGAGAAATGATAAAATGAAATATGTATTTAGGAATCAATTATAGGAAATCAAGCCATCAATGCACTTTTGTTTCATACATCAATATATGTCAACATTAAACATATTACATCTTCAATATGTATTTGTATGGAATGTTGCAGATGAGTCGTGCACTGCTTTCTTTTAGTCAAGATAAAAACTATGTGACATAAGATTCTGATAGTCTAAATTTTACCAATGTCAAAGAGAATATAAGGATACAAGTATACAACCCTGTTCCATCTGTAAGTTGATTGCCAGGTTTCAAATATTGAAAAGGGTGAAATGAAATCTGTCAATAGCTCTAAACACTGCTGTGGTTAGTGTTAGCCCTCGATGAATCAACATTAACTTAATTAATTAAGGACCTAAGATAGGAAATACTGTTATTCAACTTTATTTTTATGTTGATATCAAGAATTATGTTTTCAGAGGTTGCATGCAGGATTTCAAATGTACAATACATTGTATTGTAATAAAGCTGTTAAATGCAGGTCTAAACAAAAACTGCTGTTGCATTTACATTTCCTCTTATCTAGAAATGACAGAATGTACCGTAGTAGAAAATAATTAGTGTTGCGGGTTTTTAAGTTCTGGCCACAAGGAAGTTCTAATTATTTTAATTTAACTAAATCGGTCATCTATTGGTCACTGTGAAAGTACCATTATACTGCTGGAATTCAATACATCCTGAACCTGCGACCAGATGCACATACACTTGGAGAAATATGACTGCATAACTTACTCATGACTGTACACGCAACAGGTGGCAGTTAGCGGATGATAATAATCACAATACGTCTATTTATTCAGCACCTTTTAAGGCGTCACAAAATAGTGCGTAAAAGACAAAACAACAGAATATGGTCTACTTTCAAGAGAAGATCCCTGTTTACCTAACATTGGTTATTGAGAAAGTAACTATCCAAGAACTAACTATCTTGATCTGCCGTCGAATGTGCTCGCTTTCCATGGAGACGTATCCCGTCATGGTGCCAGGACCCGTAATAACTGACTGACATTGTCTGTTTTCAACATTATGCTTCACAATCAGTGGGCCGTTGTACGTGACTAGGATATTTCGACCTGGACCTATTACTGTTACTCTGCTGATCACACTGAAGCAACGCAGCTTTCTGCCCAGCTCCCTCCAACGCCCCTTAACCTCATCTTATGTGCTATTAACTTAAATATGATGTATGCTCTTGTCAGTCTCCTAAAAATTACATTTCCATAAAGCAAAACTATAAATGTGCATTACAGAACATCAGGCTTTGACCCAGGAGACTGCCGTCCTTGCCGCTGCTCATATTCTGTGAGAGCTTCTCTCAAAGAGCAAAGCCTTTTCTGTTCAATACAACTGTAAAACTAGTTGCTATAAATTGTCAATTTCTGAATGTAAGTGTTTCTGACTAAACTGATTTAGTTGATTCCACTGTCTCCAGAGTCCAGGGGGAAAGAACTGCTTTCTCTTTAACGTTCAGTTTTACTATACGTCCATATGAGCTTGGTGTTAGCTCTTTAAAAAAAATTAAAAAAACATTAATATGCATATTTTGATAATGGAAGCGTTTTGGCTTCCATTCGTAACCTGGGTAGTATTCTAATGTCCTTTTTCAGTTAAATGTCCCATAGCTAATCTTAAATTGCTAATCTGGAAGCAAATAATAAGCAGCAAATGGAAAAGGAAGTCTTTGCCTTGATATCCGCCGTCTACACCGGAATCCCAGAATTACTGACGCTTATCCGTCGTCAGCCTGATAGCTTCTGATGGGTTACGAGATGGATGACGCTGTAACGTTTCAACACCTTATTGACAAGATGCATCCTCGGTGCTGGATATAAGGTACAGCAAGTCATAATACTTTTTAGCCAGTAGGCCTACCAAGGTTGTATTAAAATAATTTGCCTTTTTAAGGTTGCACATGGTGGCAGATTTCTCCTCCAGCTCATTTGGGTGGTGGGGAGTCGGTCACTGGCTGGATGAGTCCCCAGCATGTTGTTTAGTGGGTTATGTGGCAGCAGGGGGCTGTTCCAGGCATCATGTGTGACTGGAGAGTGATTAGTGACTCGAATGAGCGGATTGCACAGCTTTAAGTAGGTGAATTAACAGCTGAGTAAACACTGATTACATAACATTCAAAGTAATCTCCATTTCTTACAGTGAGTCTGGGTCCACAAACAACTGTGCACACACAGTTTTTTGTTCTCTTCAAATAGAGAGCTCTGTGTGACTGTGTGCTGGTCTTTATTCATATCTTTCAATAACCCCGGTAGAGACAAGACTTGTTTCAATAAAACCTTATGCTTCAAAATGTAAAAAATCGGCTTCTCTGCAAATGCTTTATTGCAATTTACTGCATTTCAGTATATAGAAATGTATTATTTTAGCTAAGAAACATAAATGTCTCATTTATTCCCTGTTGTTCGACAATACGAGTGTTTTTCAGTAACTCATTTGAGAAATACATTTGTTACCCGGAGGATGAAGCTTCATGAATTAAAGTGAGAGTAGCATCTTTTTCAATCGGGTCACGGTCATTATTCAAACAAACAGACGTTGGCACGGTTTTTTCACAAGTTTGATAGTTTTCTTGAAACCAATTTAAAAGGTTGCATCAAAAAGAAAGGCCACATAGATAATTCTGTTCAGTATAACTGGATGTAGGCAGCACACGGCACGTACGGCACGATGGGATAACAATTGTGTGAGCGTAAAGATGGCATGGATTTAAAAATGAAAAGGTTATTTGTCTTTTTATTTTCTTGTCTTGTAGTAAAGATTTTCTCAGAAATTAACTTCAGTCAGGTGACGGGGCATAGAAAAGGGTATAACAGGCAAAGCAGATGTAAAAAAAATATTTTCCTTATCATGTCTCGACCTCTATTACACATGATCACACAGAAGAGTCCATGTCTGAACACAGGATCACCTGAACTGAGAGCGCAGCACGCCTGTGCTTTTGTTGTAATGAGGCATTGACAACCTTCACCAGTGATGGGGTCTTTCATCACTCAAATGACTACATAATGCTGGAACTCATTTAGCTGAACATATGGAGAGTGCTATCAAGGTCTCTTCAGTGGTTTTGAACAGAGACACCATTCATCCTCCAAAGCAACACAAACGAGATCAGCAGTCGAAAAGAATCAACATAATCTGTTCTAAAACGCACGACTTGCAGACAGATCACTGACAACAGTTTGTAAATTGCTTTTTAAATTTTTAGCTTTAGAATTCGAGAAAATAACCTCGGCTCTGAGAAAGACAGTTGAATGAATATAAAATAAAAAAAGTTTAAATAGCCCTTAATCCATTCCTGCCATTGTAATATCCCTGTGTTATTAACACACTTGTTCTTTTTCCATAAACAAGTGTGTTAATAACTATTGTTTCTCATTAGCAGAAGTCATCACATTGGATCAATAATGGAGGCATAATTCAGCTTGTTTTCCATCTATTTAATTATGTGTACTCTATTGTTCCTGGCTTGTCTGTCCGCTGTGTCATGATGAAAAGAACATAGAGGCACTGATGATGATTGCACCCTTTATTTTGGCCTTAGCAGAAGAGGTTTGATTTTGGTTTTGATTGTTTATGTCTTTGCTTGTTAGATTTCAATACATCTCAAAAGCTTGTTTCAATGATTTCCAAACGCAGACTTGTTCATTCAACGGTTGGTTTATTGCTTTCCAAACTCAAATATTCAAGCAGAACTTGAGTCATCAGATTCCAGGTGTGATATTGGTTTGTGATTGCATTAGAGTATAACATATGGCATAAGCACAGCATCTGATATTGTTTGTTATTGTGGTACTAAAAGTATAAATGCAAGCGGGCCAATACTGTCCTAAACAAATATGGCATATCAGTTGCATCAGCAAATTCTCCAAAAAACTACATTTGTTTTTGTTCAAGTGACAAAGCAGACTATGAAATCATGACTGTATTGTGATGTTTGGTTCTGAGGCCTTGCTATAGTGCCCATGTCCATACAGTACCAGCACAACACTACCCTCCATGTTTGAGGTAAAAATCAAATCAAATATTTAAGCATTCATCTAAAGTTCAGCTGAGGTTCAAAGAAGCTAATTTATAAGTTTTCAAGTAAAAATATTGACCTTTTTGTAACACTAAATGAGACAACTCTCTGACAATAGATGATAAAGCTGCATGCAGCTTAATGCTACATTATCAAAACAAATGTGAGAATAAGCAGAATAATATTTTAATGTAAAAATGTAGATAAATGATTCATGCTCAGAAAAACCAAAAGATCATAGTTTATGATTGACATGATTGATGGAGGAGAAACCTAATAGTTTAAACTGTATTTCATCAATTTGATGGCTAGTATTTGGATGTACTGATTCATTGTAAAAATAGGTGACGATAGTAACAGTCCTGTTGTGATGGACGACAGGGATGGATGGGTTTTTTCTCAGCCCAAAGATCTTGCAATCTCTCCAAAGTCAATGATTAAGTGTTCTCTCATTTGGAAATTAATTCACACACAATCCGATATTTCTAGTACTGCCTCAATTTCTTTGCACTGAAAACACTTGCCTGCCCATGTTTTTGTGAATCAGGCATTGCGTGGCCCGTGGGATCACTTAAAATGGTGCATGAGCAACAAGTGTGTTGTGTGTCTGCAGCGGGCAAAGGAATGACCTAACCTTAAAGAAAAACATCCTTGAAGTAAAAAAAAAAAAAAACTGTGATGCTCTGGGGCTCATGAGCGATCTCCATCCCCAGAAGAGACGTTGGCACAGGCAGACCTGCTTTGGGAAGAGGAGCGCCGGAGGGCCCCGTGGGCGGATGAGTCACTTTGAGGCAGATCTGAGAATACGGTTATGGCTACAGGGGCTGGAGAATTGTCAACCACACGGTCTTAAACCTGAAGATCAAGGAAGGAGTCTCCCCCTCACTTTCTCACCAACATCAAACAACAATGACTGAATTATAACTCATTTTTGTTTGCATTTATTCACAACACAAGTTATTGTATTATTGCAGCCATGATTGCACGATGCAGAGGTGGATGCTCAGAAATGTTTTTCATGGCAAACACAAAGGTGGGTTTCCTATGCAAAGAGAACAGAGCAAATGGAAATATCCAGGGAATAATAGTCTATATACATACAGATGGTAAAGTAAATATTCTACCGTAAGGTTAAAAATGCCGTGCTGCAGAAAATGAAATAATTCATTCTCTTATCTGACGGTGTATTAGAAATTACTTTTTTATCTTAAGAAGACTGTCAGAACCGATGAACTAACTGCAGTGCATAAGGTAGCCTTTTCAAGCAGAGCAAAATATTACTTTACTCTATTATACAGTCATTTGAAAGTGAGGCAAAGGTTAATGATGAAAGGAGGGTCGCTGTCTGAGGCAAAAGGTCCAGACGGGTAGACAGAGGATTACTGACGAATGTTTTACAGAAATGACTCAGCACACAGGAAATGTTTTCATTGATGGCTAGATCAAATGTATTTCTTTTTTTTTCCAGTGTGGCTAAATTCAGTCCTCCTTGCTTATTATATGTCTTGCTAGGTAGATATTTGCCTTGCGTGAATGTCCTATCTTACATGGTCCTGTTTCTATTCAGCTATAATACAAAAACATGTGGTATCTATTACTAAATACTGTTGTGTTTTGGAGGATTATGCCAAAATGCTTTTGGTTATTAATGTGGTGGGGAATGCTTCCCAGAGCATAAAGCATAGGGTGTAGGGTTGTGAATGCAGCCCTCAGACTGGCTCCTTCCCCCAAGCAATTCCCTAATCAGTGCTAGATTATGAAAGGCACCTATTGGCATCGCCTCATTCCCTTTTGGCCCCTGTCCTGTCCCGGTGATGGCATGTAGTGGTTTCTGTGTTACAGGTATTGAATGTGATCAACACACATGTCAACCATTATGAAATTCAGCTCCAATTATTTACTCTAGACTGACATGTTGGCTGCAATGTTTTCAGAAACTTCTTCATTGTCCTGCCGTCTGTGTGACTACATTTGTTAATACCCCGTATATGGGGTGGTAAGTAGTCACATCCCTAATTTGTAGTATTTAGCATTGTGTTGAGCCCTGTTAATCAGTTGAAGGTTCACCTGCTGCGAATTGTTCTCTGCTTTGTTGCCTCTGTTTTAGCCTTTCATTTTCCTTTGATTCCTTTCATAAATGCATTGGTCAATTTTTCCCGAAACACGTCTGTGTCATATCTAAAATCATATATTAAGATTGTTAGGCTTATATTTCCTGGGGTTTAATTCCCCTGGTTGTTCCCTCTCATTTCTCCCCGAAGGCCCCACCATATTGAGAATTAAGTAACGTTTTTAATTTTGTGGATTTTTCATGCATTTATATTCCAAATGACTTTTAAATGACTTAACCACATCGTGAGGAAGTTTTGTTGAATACGTCAAAAGCTTTTTTGAAGAGATCGTTATATGTCGCATGATGTACTTTTCTTACATCAATTGTTGTCATTTGAGCAATTTCAAGCCAAGAAACATTATTTTTTCTTACAAACTACCTAACTACCTATTTACCCTTTATGTTCCACCGTCAGGTTTGCTCTCTTCCATCCGGTATTGGAAATCGGTAAGAGTCGATAACTGCTAATTGGTTAAAGTGAGGAGGGAATGGGTCAGGAAGGAGGGAAGTAGACAAGTCTGTAGCGAGGAGAGAGGGAAGGAATGGCTGCCGAGGGTAGGTGTGCTTTGTCAGGCTCCACAGCTATCCTTTTATTCAACATTTTAACACAGTTTTTATTTGTTTTAACTGATAATTTTCAACACAAAAGCTTTAAACCAAGGAACTACTCGGCCAAAAGACAACACCCCCCCAAAAGGTACGGAGAAAATGGACATGTTTATGTCGCATTGCTTTGCCTGTGGTTGCTGATTGCTCCACCTGTTCAAGGTCTTTGTTTGGCTAGAAATCAAACAAATTCTCTTGGACACTTTGCACCTTTGAATAGTGCACCAAGATTAATATACTTTGGACATGGACATTTAACTATACACTTAACATTCTGGCAGGCAAAATACTTAGGAAATTCTAGAGATAAATCACCACCGATCAAGAGAAGCAAATGGTATGTCCACAAAACCTTGCTACTCTTGTTGCTCTTAAGTGGGGACATACAGCTGAACCCTGGTCCATCAGTGAACCTTAATATAGATCAAAATGATGCTCTGTCTTGGCATGTTTTTACTAGAAGGGTTGAACCAGCAGATGATCTCCCCTTGGGACTGCTGGCTGCTGAGATGCAACCAAGCAGTAGTGGTTTAACTTTTCAGCCACTGGATGAGATAAGCCAAGTGTCTGCCTCCACCAGGCCAGGCCCCAGTAGCAACAGGCTTAATATCGCCAATGTGAACATCAGACCAGGCCCAGGCCCCAGTTATAACAACCTAGCTGTTACTAGACCACCTATCATCTGGCCGGGCACTTGCTCTAGTAGCAACTGGTCTGTTACCACCAACCTAGCTACTTTAGGGCCTGAACTAAGCTCCAGTCGCAGTAGTGGGCAAGATACCATCAGGCTAGGCCTCTCATCTATCATCAAGCCGGGCTCAGGCCCTAGCGGCAGCAGCAGCAGCCCACCCACCATCAAGCCGGGCCTAGGCCCCAGCGGCAGCAGCAGCAGCCCATCCACCACCAGGCCGGGCTCAGGCCCCAGTGGCAGCAGCAGCAGCCCATCCACCATCAAGCCGGGCTTAGGCCCCAGCGGCAGTGGCACCGACAGCAGTCCATCTACCACCGGGCCGGGCTCGGGCCCCAGTGGCAGCAGCGGCGGCCCATCCACCATCAAGCCGGGCTTAGGCCCCAGTGGCAGCGGCACCGATAGCAGTCCATCCACCATCAGGCCGGGCTCGGGCCCCAGCGGCGGCAGCAGCAGCCCATCCACCACCAGGCTGGGCTCAGGCCCCAGTGGCAGCGGCAGCAGCCCATCCACCATCAAGCCGGGCTTAGGCCCCAGCGGCAGCGGCACCGACAGCAGTCCATCGACCACCAGGCCGGGCTCGGGCCCTAGCGGCAGCAGTAGCAGCCCATCCACCATCAGGCCGGGCTCAGGCCCCAGCGGCAGCGGCAGCAGCCCATCCACCATCAAGCCTGGCTTAGGCCCCAGCGGCAGCAGCAGCAGCCCATCCACCACCGGGCCGGGCTCAGGCCCCAGTGGCAGCAGTCGCAGCCCATCCACCATCAAGCCGGGCTTAGGCCCCAGCGGCAGTGGCACCGACAGCAGTCCATCTACCACCAGGCCGGGCTCAGGCCCTAGCAGCAGCAGCGGCAGCCCATCCACCATCGGGCCGGGCTCGGGCCCCAGTGACAGCAGCAGCAGCCCATCCACCACCAGGCCGGGCGCAGGCCCCAGTGGCAGCAGCAGCAGCCCATCTACCATCAAGCCGGGCTTAGGCCCCAGTGGCAGCGGCACCGATAGCAGCCCATACACCACCAGGCCGGGCTCGGGCCCCAGCGGCAGCAGCAGCAGCCCATCCACCACCAGGCCGGGCTCAGGCCCCAGTGGCTACAGCAGCAGCCCATCCACCATCGAGCCGGGCTTGGGCCCCAGCGGCAGCGGCACCGACAGCAATTCATTTACCACCAGGCCGTGCTCAGGCCCTAGCAGCAGCGGCAGTGGCCCATCCACCATTAGGCCGGGCTCAGGCCCCAGCGGCGGCAGCAGCGGCCCATCCAACATCAGGCCGGGCCTAGGCCCCAGTGGCAGGAGGCCCCCAGCAACATCAGCAGCTGAGATCCACACGCCAGGCTTGCACGTGAGAAAGCAGAGGCTGTTTCGTCTCTTACAAACTGTTAATCATGCTAAAATCCTGTGGGACCCGACTGTGAAACCTAGGGGTCTATTTGGGGGGCACCTCAACATCAGAAGCCTTACTGGTAAGAGCAGCCAAATATCCCATCTTCTGTCTGACTCAAACCTGGACTTCCTCTGTCTAACTGAGACTTGGTTGAAGGAAACAGCTCCCGCGGACATATTTACGATGCCAGATTATCAGTGTTTTAGACAAGATAGACCAGATGGAAGGGGGGGTGGTGTGCTTCTTTATGTAAGAGACAACATCAGATGTGAACGTGTGACCTACAACGCCGGTGGCATGCTGGAATACGTTGGTGTTAAAATTATCCTGTCCCAACAAATGTCTTTTAATATCATAGGTATCTATAGACCCCCATCTGCCACCGATGCTTTCTATGATCAATTTGAGGCCACCCTGAAAGAATGTAATCTGAATAAGGAACTAATCTTGATGGGTGACTTCAACGTGAATTGGGAGGACAAATCCAAGAGAAAAAAGTTAAAAATGATTACTGATAAATTCCACCTGGAACAAATAGTCAACGGTCCGACGAGAATAACAAAAAGCTCTAGCACGCAGATCGATCTGATGTTCTCCAACAAGACAGAAAGAATAATTAAACACTATAACTTAATTACCGGCCTGTCCGACCACAACCTTACCTTATGTGCAAGAAAACTGACCAAAAATAGGTTTAGCAATATTACAACAAAAAGGAAGATCATTCAGTGTATTCCCAGAGCTAAACAGGACCAATTTGCTACCGAAATTACCACCCTAAATTGGGATGACTTGCTGTCCTCTGATGATCTGGCAGCTGGATGTGACATGTTCACTCACAGAATTAATTCTGTGAGGGAAAGATTTACTGTAAGGTTAAAGACCAAAAAGAAAAAGAGAAATAATTTACCCTGGTTAAATGGTCAAGTATGGAAGCTTATGAAATCTAGAGATGCTGCACTGAGGAAGGCTGTTAAGACCAGGAGAGACACTGACATCCTTCTATATAAAGGTCTTAGAAACAAAGTCACTCAGGAGCTGAGACAAGCTAAATCTAACTTTTATCTTGGTATACTGCATGAAGCGAAAGGGAACAGTAAACTAATTTGGAAGAATATAGATAATCTTACAAGGAGGGACTCAAAATTCTCAGGTGATCTTAAAGTCAAAATACATGGAGAGATAATTGAAGACCATCGCACGGTTGCCAATGTTTTTAATAACTTTTTTCTTGACTCTGTAAACGAGCTGACGAAAGGCTTCATGAAGCAGGACCTGGTCATCCGTCCAACTGACTACACAAAGCAGGCTTTCACATTGTTTGAAACAAGTGAGGTCCAGGTACGCAAAATAATTAGCTCCATGAAAAACTCTAAAAGTAGAGATATGTTCCTATTCGATACTGCGTTCATCAAAGCACACAAAGATCTTCTAGCTGCCCCTGATGCACATTTGATCAATCTGTCTCTTAAACACTGTACTTTCCCTGATGCTTGGAAATGTGCTATTGTGACGCCTATCCATAAGTCTGGAGACCGCTTTGATGCCTGTAACTATAGACCGATAAGTATACTGCCTATACTCTCTAAGGTTGCTGAAAAAGTGGTCGCTGACCAGCTGACCACTTTTATGAACTCAGGTGAGTTTGGGCTGCATCGGATGCAGTTCGGTTTCAGAGCGAATCATTCTACTGAAACTGCAACTTTGCTTTTTGTAGAACATATCAAATCCAGGCTTGATAAGGAAGCTATAGCTGGTGCTGTGTTTTTAGATCTGAGCAAAGCATTCGACACAGTGAACCATGCTGTTATGCTGTCAAAATTGTCTCATTTTAATTTTTCAAACACAGCACTGGCATGGATGTCTTCATACTTATCTAATAGGAGGCAATGTGTTAAAGTGGGTGTTACTCTGTCTAGTGTCATGAACTATACAATGGGTGTCCCACAAGGGTCCGTGTTGGGGCCGCTATTATTTAGCATGTATATAAACGATCTCCCACAGCACTGTCCTCAAGACATCCATCTTCAGATGTATGCTGATGACACTGTTGTGTGGACTTATGCAGCAACAGTACGCTAGCAGCTGTTAAGTTAACAGCTGCATTGGAGATTATCACAAAATGGCTAGAAGAGTCAGGCCTAAGTCTCAATGTATCTAAGACAAAAGCTATGTTCTTCCACAAGAAACACAGGAAGATGGCTCCAACAGCGGACATCTTGATCAAAGGTGTCAAGGTTGACGTAGTCTCTGACTTTAAATATCTTGGTGTGGTATTAGACCCCAATTTAAACTTTAAGAGCCATGTAAAAAATGGTTAAAACATTAAAATACAACATAGTTAATTTTAGACACATCAGAAACTGTCTCTCCTTAGAAGCAGCTAAGATATTTATGCACGCTATGATTCTCTCCCACATGACATACTGTATCACATGCTGGGGACAAGCTAGTGAATCAGATGTAAGACCTCTTGCTTCCTTGTATAAACAAACCCTGAAAACTTTAGACAAAAAGCCTATGCGTTTCCACCACTGTAAGATACTCGAGAAACACAGGCTACTGAGCTTGAAAACCTTAGACAACTAGCAGACTCATGTATGGTCTATAAAATCATTAATGGGTTGGCACCTCCACCACTGTGTGACTTTGTACATATTCGTCCTACAAATTCCATCAGAGCTACAAGAACAGTGTCAGTACTTGATTGCGTTAAACCGTTCCGCTACACTGTGTTTGGACAGTCATCTTTTTCTGTAAAGCAATAACTCAGTGGAACAGTCTGCCAGAAAAGATGAGGAGGTGCAGTTCAATTGTCACTTTCAAAGCTCACCTGAAAGGACAGTTGCTAGCGAGTCAATCATGTTCCCATTTTCAGTAGGGTACCCTTAATGGGGGGGCGGCATGACGATAATCAACCTCTGGGGCCTCTGGCCCCTGTGTAAATAGGCTCATTGACCGTAGGGGTTTTTTATTTCTATTTTATTTTTAATGTTATCGTACGTATTTCATTGTATTGTTCTACATTGTATGTTTTATTTTGTATTGTTTTATATTGTATGTACAAGGGACTGGAGGTGTAAAATAGCAAAAGCTATAACCTAGTGCAATGCATCTTTTCTCTTCGGAGACTAATGTTTTTTTGTACGTTGTCCCTGAAATAAACTTCTAAATAATAATAATATTTGAGGTTCACCACTTTTTTAAATTGTTAAAAACTGCGATTAAAATAAGGAAGAAAATCTGTTTCTATTGAAACGTTATCCCTGAAAATACTTTATTAACTCATATAATCTGCAATGATTATACTATACTATACTTCATTAAATTGTTTCTCTTGATTGAAATGCAATTTGGGAGGACTATCTGACCTGCCCATTGAGGGGGAAAACTATTTTTCAAACGTAATAGCTGGTGGAGAATAATCATAGGTTAGGTTTGGATTTCTCCTTTCTGTTAACATATCAAGATGTGCTGGTGCTCCAACTTGTGTCTTTTTTCAACTAACAATTCTCCTTTGCTGGTGCTTCTTGACACCTGAGTTCCTGTTGGATTGTCTTCTTTCAGTTAGGAAAGGGTTTGAAACAACCCCGGTTTGAGGTCAAGTCAGTGAGATGTTGCATGTTGACAGTTCCAGTCCCAAAAAATAATCCCAATGCTGAAACTTGGTCCTAAAACGGCAATGTCTTTTCATCTATATCTTTATGTGTTAAAGCAGGAAACTTAACTTTTTTTTAGCAAATCTATATCTGGGTATTGATGTGATGTTTTTGTATGACATACAAATTAAATAAAAGCCACATTAATAATGCAAACAAGTTGACCTCAGGACCACAAATTCAATAGGGAGAGGTTACTATGGCAACATGCAACAGAGACAGCAAAGGCATCCACGACATCCATATCTGAATGAGCTACAACAAAAACGGAAAATTCTACACAATGAAAATAGTACAAAGCAACACAGCAACATTCAACCTGAGATGCAACACAATGAAAAGTTCCTTTGTGCTGAACACGGCCAGAGTATCAATACACTTGAGAAATTAGACCAGCTGAATGTAATGCACTGAATCGTTTCAAAACAACAACCCAGTAAATGATTCAAAGGTCTGTATTTCACTGTGTGTGTGTTTGAGGTATTGAGCAGAACGTGTTAATTTAATGATGCCAATATGCCCTTTAATGTTACATGTTACACCTTGTGCTGAGCTTTACAAAATGCCAACAATGGAACTATTGTTACCTGAACTAACTCTTGTTCACAAAGCCCAGTATATATATATATATATATAGAGAGAGAGAGAGAGAGAGAGACTTGTCTGAGATGCACACTGTATAAATAAACCCTTTCCTTTCACTTAAAATACCTTGCTTGTAAGTCTTATGTTCCAGCCAGATGGTCGACTAGGAATGTCTGCAAGATGCAAGATGCAATTCTCTCAAGTCTAACAAGTGGATCAATGAAAAACTTTAAACATTAAACTGACCTGTCCATCACACAACAAGAGCAATATCCATGGCATGATTTTGAATTGGGAGATTATCACGTCTCCGAACCAGGAAAATAAGATGATACAATTCTAGTAGTCTTTGACAAGACCGTCAAAACTATTTATTGAATTATTGCAAAAACATTTGGAAACAAGTTTGTTCAGAACATTGAATCTTCAAAGTTTCTTGCTGTCAGTCAGATTGATTTCAAGCCTTTGTACCCATTGGTTGGGTAAAATGTTTATAGCAGCTATATTTGCCTAATTGCTCATAAAGTGGTGAACCAACCTATATTCATAACCATGGCAACATGCAGAAAAATGGAATCACTAACTTTATCCTTCATGAGTTCAAATTGTTCAACAAAAGTGTATCTTCATATTCAATGGTTCTTTGTGTTTATATCTTGTGTTTAAAACAACGAAACTGCGTTGTTCTTCATGGATTATTCCTTACTTACACAACTATATGCCATTTAGGAATAACTCTATATTACATTAGACAATCTTAGCTTGTGGCAATGCAAGCATATTAGGTGAATACAATCCCCCAGTGGACTGGACATTATTATGTGCAGGCATGTGTTCAAGATAAAGCTTGCTTCAGCAAATGCCTCATACTCAGCTGCAAATTAAATTAAAATGACCAATGGAGATTACAGAATGGCGTGAGCCAAGTAAAACATGTTTTAGTTACCACCACTAATGAGAATAAACCATGTGTCGTGTTATAATTTACATTCACTGACTCAGAGATCATGAAAACATCATTCTTTTGAAAAGGTGCATTGAGCATTTTGGCATCTCCTCATTAAAAGTGAGTAAAACCGAAGAAGCAGCCACCCTCCATTTCACAGCAATCATCTCTATTCATCAAATTGCCGGCACAAGACCTTGATTTCCTCCTTCTAGCTTTAATAGTATTTTGTTGGGCTCTTCATCAATGTGTTCATGGCTTGTTTTATTATTTTCAATGTACTAAAAAAATTACAAAATGGTGCCATTCATAAACACCAGCTGAGGACATCATGTAATCAAACATATGCCTTAAAAGTGAGACAGAATCCTGTATGAAGGGAGTGGTAGAACAAGCTGAAAGCAGTTTATATTTTGGAGAAACTATGAATGTTGCAACATATTCAGACAGCAGAGAGTGAATTATGCAGCACAGAGAGGACTCCACAATACTTTTATTTTGTTCAAGCTGACCGCAGCTGCTGCACTACACTTCTACAAGGACACATTTTGCATGAAGCATTTCTTGAAAGATACATCTTGTTGTGTTGATGCAGGAGAAGTTTTTCCCAACCAAGATTCATTCTGAATCTACTAAATCTTTAGCAATATTGAAGCTTATTGTTGTTCCTACATTGTTATATGTGTGTTGTTCTTTGTCATAGAGGCTTTGCTCCTAAAATGATAACACTTAGACCCCTGTACAGGAAAGCGACTTAATGTCAAAGCCTCTTTTATGTTACATGTATAAAACATCTTTATATTGTAATGTAATTGTTTTACAATGATTGTTATTAACAACAACAAAGCAAACTATAAACCAAATTGCTTGCAATGCAAATTTAGGATTTATTTCCTGCTGATATAAGCTATCTCAACCTGCAGAAAGCTACTAACAACCACAACTTTGTCACACTGCCAACCAAGCCCACCTCCAGGGTGGTGTAAATACACACACACACACACACACACACACAAGCTGGCATATGTGAGGGATCAAGTGCGCGAGACCACCTCCACTGGGTCTAAATTAAAATGAGATCCTTTTTCAGACGCAACCTGAAACTATGTGCATTGACCAAAAACAAGAATTAAATGGCAAAGGTAACATTGTGATCATTTCAAAATGACAGAGCAGTGTTTGCTGGCAGGTATGGTGTGTGCTGGTAGCCAGTGATGTGCAGCTGTTGGCACCGCTGTGCCATAGCAGAGTTAAACAAACCCACCACTGAGCTCTCAATGAAGCTGTGCCAAGTACACAGAAAATAGCCAATTCTGTGTGACTGTCTTCTTCTCTCTCCAACTCACACACACACACACACACACACACACATAATACACACATGCACACACACACACACACATCTACAAAGATATAATTTTCACAAAGGAGGGTCGACTGAACCAGTCTTGAATCTTTTCACAGCTGTCGAGCAACATGAAAAGAATTGAGCTGGTTGGTGTTCCCTCCACCATTTCTCATTTGTCTTGACTGTCCAGCAGCAGCTTATCTCTCATTAAATGAGCAATGAGCCTCCTTACAGTTACAGTTTGAGACGGACTCTGTGCTTGACCCAATTAATATCAGTAACATCATTTAGATGAGCAGCTCATTGTTTTTTCTTTATTAGACAACAGCGTTACATGAAGTTGCCTTGCTGTGATGAATTTGTCATTTGCTAATTTGTTCTTGTCTGTCAACTCCACCTGGAAGTATTGAAAAAGAAAAAAAGAAGAGTGCCATGGAGGATACTGGAGGAGCCAAATCATTTTTAATGACCAACTTCACCATTGGAGTTGTGAAGCCAGCTTGCTCGTCGTTATGTGCCATGTAAATATCAGCAAACAGTCATATTTAAATTATATCAGTTGCGAAATGTCTCACTTCTTTTGTGTGATGTACGAAGAACTCCTGAGGAAATTGCATTTAAAAGTGCTATCAATCATACAGAGATGGCCAGCATTGGAATCATGTGCAACGGTCCGCTTTAAGAGATGTTTTCATCTGGGAGCTCCCGGAGGCCTCTGCCGTCAATCATTGTCCACTGAACAGCAACTGTTCTGTGTTCCTATTGTACAGCTTACTGGACCAGAGAGCTTCAACACCCTTTATTGTTGCTGTGTGTTTTGTATTGATTACCACAGAAAGCTTAAGAATAAGTAAACAGTTCATCAATAGATGACAAGTCAATACATTTGCCATAGTTAAAAAAAGTGTTACCAACTGCAATGAATTTACTGTGTACAAAGTGGAGACCGCAAATGATCCGATTCTAATACATCATCAAAAACAACCATTAAGTTGAATCAGAGTGAGGATTAATGAAGCCTGTACATCTACCCTTTATCTTCACCATTCACCATCCACCTTGCCAAAGTCTTAATATAACCTGAATCAGAATGAGCGGGTAGCTTTGCCAAAATACAAGTTTGGTGTTGCCAGCTCTTGTCATGTGGAGGGAGATTTTGGAAAAATTGCCATAGAAATGATCCAGCTCTTCCACCGTTTTTTGGAAACCTAAATGATGGAAGACAGAATACATCATTTCTAATCCAAGGTAACAGACTCGGTTTTCCCTGTGTAAACATGACGTTTTTTGCATGCAGTTTAAAGGTTTTATTTTAAACTTGTGTATACGATGACCTTGTGTGACCTCTAGCATAATCACAGCCTCATGGAACAATACAATCACAAACTAGACCAAGGCATTCAGAGGATGTATGGCATTGCTATGTATACGGACGACAAGGGGGTTTCGGAGCAGTTTCCAGAACCAACGTCTTTGCCATCAAATTGCAGAAAAAATGCCATTCTCGGGGGAAATCTCCAAATGTCAGAAGTTTTAAATATCGAATCCCAGCATGGCTTTATCAATGATATCCCTCAATGTCCTGTTGTCGATGTTTCGTAAAGATGTTTCACCATTTAAAAAGAGGAGTCAAAAAGGGTTACATTTGATTTTACAATATTTATTACGGATTTGCGATTCCGAAAAGAATCATCAGGTTCCCAACTTTCAAATGTTGTCCACCAATTATACGTGTCATATATTGTTGACCTGCTATTTTCCACTTTAGATCTCTTCTCCCCCCTAAAAAAACACAAGTCTATGTGCATCTGTGAAAGTTGTGATGATTAATGTGGTTTCTCATTTAACTGCAGCAAAGTTCTGACAGTCTGCCCCCCATGCAGACCTGGTTCTGGTTCTCCCCAGCCTCCCTTCCCTCCAGCAGGCTCCAGCAGCATAGATATATTAACTATAATCCCTCAAGGGAAATGGTATAGCCAGTAGCAGCAAATAATACAAGAATAAAATAAAAATAAAAAACAAAAAAAAAATTAGGGTTAGTAGGGTGGCAAGAGGCAGAGGTGAACTGTTGTGAGGCCTCACTGCCTGTTCTCTCGAATGTTCCTCTGGCAGCGGTTGTGGCGGGAGACGTTGGGAGAAAGTACGAAAGTCCCTGTAGGAGGAAAGGGAGAGGGTGGTCCGGGTGGCCAATATGACAGTCGGGTCTTCAACGCCCTCCTTCCACCACCTGTTCACCACCTCCTCCTGCACCGGGGCCCAGAGCCAGCCTCCCAACCAGTTTGATGGTGTTTGCTGGTGTCACTGCCCGATGCTGGCTCCCTGCTGCTCCTCAGCAAAGTCCAGCATTACTGCAGCACACCGACGACTGAATAACTCCAGCTGGTAGAATAACTCCAGCTGGATCAAGCACACTCAGGAAAAAGAGAAGACTTCTCCTCTTCAAATCCTTCTTGCTGGCCTGTTGGTTCAGTCGGTCGATGGAGACTTCAGGTACTGTATGGGCGCCACCATGTCCATCCATCTCCCATACCTCTCCAGTGTCCACTCCCAGGCCTAGGAGCTGAAGCCTCTGACCATCTCTCTCTGGTCTTGGTCTCACGTCTCTCTGGTCTTCGGCGTTCAGGTGGTTCTTTTTCTCCCACTTTACACCACCTCCCTGTACTCCTCCCCTCCCCCCCACCCCCGATTCCCGACCACTGCAGAATCATCAGAGTACTTCTGCAGATGGTATGACCGTGTGTACTGAAGTCACTCGGTGGGTGGTGGGAAGGAGACAGGGAGACAGAGAGTTTCCCTGTGGGCTCAATATCACGACCCACCACCACAGACAGCACACTTCAGACAGCACAAAACTGACCTGTCCTGCTGTGTAGTCAGTCAGTAGATCAGGAGTGGACGCTGCCCACACCTGCCACCCTCCTTCTCACTCAGCAGTGGCTGGATGTGGAAATGCACTGAGAAGTCAAAGAAAGTCAAAAGTGGCTCTCACATCCAGGTGTTTCCATCCGCGTTGTAGCTGTTAGATCAGCAGATGATGGCTGATGATGATAAGTCCACACTCCCATAGAGGCTTGTAGGCAGTCCAGCGACGACAGCACCTGCGGCCGGACCAGGGCTACACCAGCCCACAGCACTCACATCACATGGGAGGTGAGGGCTGACCGTCGGTGGTAGTCGCTGAGGCCAGATGGTGCTGGACGGGACAGGACAGGACCAGGCACACGTCTTCCACAGCACTGATGCCTCAGGCTGAGGTTGAAGAAAGCGCTTTGCGCTGCCAGACACCAGACAGGGGCGCGCGCAGGTCTTTAGGACCCTGGGGCTGATGCAATCAGGACCTTCAGCTCTGCGCTGGTGTAGTTTCTCCAGCTGGTGTAGTTTCTCCAGCATGGTGTTGGTGCTGGCTCCCAGCGGGGACCGATGGCAGCTGAGACAGGTGTGGGCCTCGGTCTGAGCTGAAGGGGGTTTCTGGTAAACCTGCATGATTTCTTCCGATTTACCAGAATCTGACCCGGTGACACCACGGACAAATATTAAGAAAAACTATATAGAAATATCCAATATTTGTCTTGTTTACTGGATGCAGGTCATAAAGAGGCATCAGTATTAAAAACAAAACCTTACCAAAAGCACAAACCACGTACTGAATATTGCAACACACATACACAAATGTATCATCCTTTGCAAACAAAGATCTCATAAAGATTGGAATTATTTTTGTTCCCACGTCTATCAAATGTTCTGCTTTCACCTCTTTACCCTGTTGGCATGCCATGAGGTTTAAGGAGCAGAGAGAGAGGGTAAAAGAGTAAACATAGTTCAAGTTTGCTTGCTTCGGGCTTTGTTCAACATCGGATGCATGAACTTTATAAGAAGTGAAGACACAGTCACGTTTTTCTGTCAAGAGAAGTCAGAATCATAAGTATAGTAATACTTCTGCCTATTCCGTATGGATGAGTGTCAAAGTGGCAAGGGACATCGTCTGTGAAAAAGCAAATTGGATGCAAAAATATAGTATAACAACAGACTGCCTGGCTCCTGAAATGTAGGTCTTGTGTGGGCATGGTAACCGTGTGGCTTATGCTGCAATGTTTTCATCCTCGGAGGTAAAACATGATATTAGACAGGGGGGTTAGTTGAGCATGGGTGACTTAATGTGGCAGAGTTCATATTTCATCATTTCCTTTCTGGAGCTAAGGCACTGTAACCTGCAGCAGAGCTCTCCAGTTATCTTCACAATGATCACAAAGGCAATGTATTTTCATCATGCGCCTTGTGGTCCTAGCCAATTCAAAGATCACCAGCTTCACGTCTACATTTCACAGACACACTCATCAATCGCTGCAACTCTAAAGCCTTGTCTCAGGGCACAGTTGTGTTCAAGATGAAACACCCAGAAAGAGTTCTACTTTGGAGTCACTACAATGCATGTTCTCTTCATCTGCTGCCTTGCAGCGTGGGCGATAAACCTCTCTCACAACTGACATGATTATCCAAATTCAGCACCTTAAATACGGAAAGCAGCCGTCTGTCTGTAACCATGCATGTGAGTGATTGCCCGGCATCGAGGTGACCCGTTCTTTCAGAGCAGAAAGGAAATGTGATTCGGAAACCGCATACTTTGACAAATGAATTCCTCATGTCAGATACTTTACTGACTTTAGCGTATGTCTCGGGGTAATTTCACAGAATGACATGGCCTTGCTCACCCTCAGTTTACAGCTCCCTCTCTGATGCAGGTGTTCTCTTTGATGGTGATCCTCGAAAAGAGCAAAGTAAATAGTTTTTTTCTGATTGGCAATGAAATTGAAGAAGATAGAATTAAAACCATTGGAGAGAATTTAAGGTTAAATTCAATCACTGCGTTGTGATTTTAAGCCTGTACATTGATATATTATTCTATTGTGTTACATTGAGAAATTAAGGCACAATGAGTTTTAATTTTTAATCGAATCACTTTCTAGTTTTCGTTACAAAGGCTGTTTCAGCACATTCTCAGCAGAGGGATCGTCTCATTCAGATTGGCAGTGCTGGAAAAGTGTTTTAAATGAGAGAATGAGCTAATCCAAGGCAATTTACAGCTTCTTTTGATACAGCAAAGTTGCTGTTTTGTACAAATGTATCGACAATAAATAATAGAGATATTTCAATTAATTTAACAACTTCACAATTCTTTAAAAAACATTTTACTGGAAAAAAATGATTGAGGTTGCTCAAGCTCACTTATCTGTTACCCTTCAGCTCTGTGAATAAATGTTAAGACCTTTTTCACAGCATGTATTTGTACTTGTCAGAAGGACATTCTTCTAATGACAGTAAGCCTTGAACATGTGACGGCGAGCCAATAGCAGAACAATGAAACCGAAGCTACATGAACTTCAGCCATTTTATTATTTAGTGAACTTGAGAATGTCTTCTGTGAAAAAAAGGCTTTCAGGATATGTTTTTGGGGATATTATTGTTTAAGTAACGCTCTACATGTTTGTCTGGCTAGAGCAAGGACACAGACATGTAAATGTCACGGGACGATTTAACCACTTTGTCACCATTACGCCTTTTAATACCTTGCAGGCCAACATGTGATTGGTTTAAGGATGTGGGTCAGAGATTAAGGGCTAGAGTCAAAATAGTCAGTAAATGAACCTTTGTTGGTGAATATGAGCAGATACAAGGTATGAGAAGCTTTTCTGATTCTCCCAGTTGGTTTTTTATTTGAGGTTAGACTTGTAGATTACAAAACAAGGTTATAGTGGTTGACAATGTGTCCTACTTGCCACAACCAGTATTAGGAAGTGAGAATATGGAGTAATGACCCTGATCACGGACTTCTCACTTTAATTGGTTTTGTCTTTGTGAACTTCTGAAAAGTCTATGGCAAGGCTCTATTAATAGATGCTGCCCATTCAAGGTTACACTGTGTCCAGACACAGTTAAGGTGACTTGAACAGTGGCTTTTTAACATTTTTTATTTGAAGTAGGTCACAAATGAAAAAAAGTGAAACTGGAATGTAAATTGTGATAACAAGAAATCTCCTAGACAAGGACTTCAACTTTCCAACTTCTAACTTTTCAAAACTGCTGCTTCAACCTAATATGTCCCCAAATACTGCAATGATGAAAACAAAGCCTCTTCACGTTAATAAATGATCACTCATATCAGTTCAAATAAAACTAAAACAAAGCTGCTAAAGAAAAGAGGTGACGCTTATTTTCCACTATAGGTCTTTTTCATAGGATCCCTCTGGGAAACTATTTTCTGTATTGTCTTGTATTGATTACATGTTTTTACTTTGAAATAATTCAGCTTATCCTTCAGTGATGATGAGCAGTGTAAAGAGAAACGCTGACTGGATCAATGCAAATAGGTTTATTTTGTTGCTATGTGTACGATATACTCTGAGATGCATTAGCTCATCTGTAAACTCCCTGCTTTCCTATTGCCCCAAAATAAGCTCTGATGTGTACATATAGTTATTGTTCATAGTAATGGTGATTTCAAATCTGAAACCCTTAATTCCATTCAAAGCTTCATCTTAAAATGTGTTTTGGGAATATCAGCAGCGTGAACCATGAGCAACGCCAATGACAAAACCAGCTTTCGTTACTGTCACTCTCCAGTACATCAACACTAACATTGTCTACACTAATTGATGTGTTTTGACTGATGCAAATGAATAGATTATTTTCAAAATAATGAGTAAATAATTAGTCATAATTATGTATGCTAACAGGCACTGATTTATTAACTGATTTCTCCATACTGGCTTCGTCAGTGTTCACTGCATGCCAGGCTTTATTTTAATGGTGCTGTCTGTCCCAATCATTGTCAAACCAAGAAAAAAAGTTAATTATGAAACTTTCCCTGTGCCATGCTTCATTGACGCTGTTTCTATATTACCCAACTCTGCATTGAATGTCATGATAAAGCAGTAAAACAGAGTAAACTCTGCAGTGATTATTAGTTCGGCAGAGATGCATGCAGCTAAAGTGTATTACAATGAATGAATCATGGTAAAGTGAAGTGTTTCATAATCTTCTACACGGAGGTTCATTCAAGTACGTTCATTGTACAGAAGTAGGATTCCACCTATGAACGTGAGGAAATGAGGAAACAAGAGGACTTTCAGGAAGCAAGATATGACAAAAAAGCACTTGCATTTACAATGTGAATGTGAAACGAGTGCAAGGAGAAGCAGCCCAAATTACTAGTTAGATAAAGAAGAACAATCTCAGATTAATTATCCTCTGCGGAGTTGACCCCATTTGGACGTGATATCATGTAGAAAATCCATTTGCACCTTTTGACCTCTCTCTGTTACATATTCCCATTGTCTAAAATGTTTCTTATAGTCACACAACAGATCTGTACGTGTCTAAAGATCAATTGAATGACACAGCAAGGGTGCAGCCAGGATGGTCTCAGTGTGGAAGATATGGCACCCTTTTCTTTTTGTTCTATGATGCATTCTTATCATTCATTCCGAAAATGTTTTCAGGAACGGCGATGATTAGTTTTTGCTACAATATCAGAAGAGCTTTTTTAGTATCCCTACAGCGAGCCTGAACACAAACAAATCCACAAAAATGCAAATAGGGACAGCGATATTAAATGTCGTCGTGGCGCTTGTTCAAGAACAATAAAACTCATAGACAACGATGTGACGGGACTACTTTGAGTTTTGGTGTCTTTTGTTTTGTATCCATAAATAACTGAGACCACCATGTGTTTGAAGTCAGATACATGCGGGAAATTTTAATAAGTGGTAAGCCATACCGTTGTACTTAAGGATGTGGTCTCCCTCTGTAGCTAATTAAAAAGACATCTTTTTGATCTCATAATAGCCCTGCTGCAGGGTAAACAAAGCAAGCGACAATGACACAATAATGGGGTTTTTTGCATTCCACAAGAAGATATAATTTGAATCCTGTTCTATTTTTTTTACTGGTCTAGAAACATCTGTATTAAAACAACCCATATCACACTATGAACCGCATAGGGATTATCTGGTATGAGAATCTATTGTTTTTTCTCTTGTGTAGTCCGGTGATGAGTTGAAGAGTAAAAGATCAAACACTTACTATCAGCATTCAAAAAGTTAAAGCCATTCTACACAAGACTATTGCCCTGTGTGAAAGAAAATGGCGAATGGAAACATTTTGACTGTGAATTAAAAAACAGATTGTGGAAAACAGCAGGAATTAAATGAAAATAGCCTACATTTGGTGAAAGTAAGTATGATGAAATACAATGTGATAACGTCAAGCTGATCGTGATTAAATTCCGTAGTTTTGCCAGTATTTATTCATAAGCATAGGCTATGCATATTTGCAAAACACCGAAACGATAAAAACTTAATACACAATACAAATAGGTGCGACGTTCATCCATCAGTTACTGGTTTGATATGCCATATTTCCACGTCGATGAGTTGTTCCTTTCCTGAACCGCCAGGTCGCGATGCCCAACAGCTGAGCGGAATAACCTGCGGGAGAACAGCTTCAGTAGCGTCAGGTAACCATGGAAACACGCCCGGAGTAAGCAAAGCAGGTGTCCCATAACTCCGCGTGTAACACATCCAACGCTTTGGGGTAACGAAACAGATAGAATAGAAGAGATTAAATTAGATATTATTTTTCGACCGTTAACGTAAGGTTACGGATAATGTTCAGGACTAGTTATCAGGTGAGTTTGTCTGACCCCGACTGACTCTGGATCTGTTCCTGAGCTACCCGCAAACAGCGTGTTAGCTATGCGCGTTAGCTTGATGCAGCATCACATCAGCTGCAGGCCAACAGTGACGCGTATCTTGTTTCTCGCAGGGTGGAGCAGTGGTGGAAATCTTCAGTGGACAGGGAAAGGACCCTGTAGCTAAATGGAAACTTTACGGAGGCCCGTCAGCCATTCATAAGGTGAGTTTTCAGAGCTGCCAGTTTACCTGAACCATTGTAGCCTATGTGCTCACTATTGCACATAAGTTAGTCAATTTAACTAGCTCAGTTACTATGGAGGACTCAAAATGACTTAAGTGCGACAACGCGTTCCTGTAGGTACATGCTGCACAACATCAGGAGAATACGGCCTCTTCTTACTCAGAAGGCGGCGCAGGTTCTGATCCAGGCTCTGGTCATTTCACGCCTTGACTACTGCAACTCCCTCCTGGCTGGTCTACCTGCTAAGGCCATCCGACCTCTGCAGCTCATCCAGAATGCAGCAGCTCGACTGGTCTTCAGCCTCCCGAAATTCACCCACACCACTCCGCTCCTCCGATCTCTTCACTGGTTACCGGTGGCTGCCCGCATCCGCTTCAAAACATTGGTTCTGGCGTACCGTGCTCTGAACGGATCGGGCCCCGTCTACATCCGGGATATGGTCACACCGTACACCCCGGCACGTTCGCTCCGCTCGGCAACAGCCAACCGACTTGTGACTCCTGCACCTCGAGCTAATCACTCGAAATCCAGACTGTTTGCTGTCCTGGCTCCTCAGTGGTGGAACGAGCTCCCCACTGACATCAGGACAGCAGACTATTTTTTTGCTCCATCCCAATGCGCGCAGACCCGCGTCGGAGCTCTGCAGCGGAACAATCGATCGGCATATTGAGCACCCCTGCATTCAAGCATTAAATAGCCGAGAGGTTTTTTCAGCGTGAGGAATTCGATGTGTGGCGGGAGTGCGTGAGATAAAACCGAAATGCGTGAGTCTCACGCTCAATGCGTGAGACTTGAGAGCCCTGTAAATACTACTGTTGTTGAGTCACGGAATGTAATTTAAAGATGTTTTCAGTCGATAAGTTAGTAGTTTAAGCATCAAATCTATGGTCGGTTTCTTGAGATTCAGCCTAATAAGGATATGCGACGGAGATTTGAGGTCCTGCTCGCGGGACCAGTGAGCTCCGGGCGGTCAGCGCGCTGTGCGGCCGCCGAGAGAAGCCTGATCTCGGCAGGACTTTTTGAAATGCTCCGCTGGCTCTGACGCCTCCGTAGCGGCTAAACATGATATATAATTAGGTTTTGGAGGATCTAAAGAGCACAACGAGTTTATTATTTATTAAAAGATAACGTTACGTCAATTTGACTGAGATTCATAACTTCATATTGTAGCGACCCTGGGTCAGGATGGAAAGCTACGAGACGTTTTATAGTTATTACCGTTTATTCGGGAACAAGTACCAGGCTACTGTGGGCGGAGTATACGCCAAACGACAGTGAACACCGCAACACATTCTACTCCACTGTAAAGTATTTTACAGTGAATAATTGGAGTAAATTCATGAACAAGAACAGTTGATGTGGTGACGTCACACGACCAGAAAGACCGTCCTGCGTCCTCGAGAGTCTGGACTCCCAAGACCAGACTCCAAAAGAACACGAGTCTGTACTCAGTGCACTTGGAATTGATAAACGGCTGAAGTCAAAAAGCTGTCTAGGCTAACTTCTGCTCACGGTGAGCTGAGCGCAGGCCCGGGGTGGGTAATCGGGAGAATCGGGAGAGTTCCCGGTGGGCCGCTTCACTTCTGGGCCGGTCGAGAATTTTATTTGTTGACATTTGTCACGTTAGTCCATCTTCTCTTAAAGTGGGCTACACATGTTCCGCATTCTGACACCGCAGCCTCTGCATGGGTTACCGTGCGAGGAAGTTCACCCCTCCCAAATAATAGAGTTGGTTCGGTCCTTAGCCGTCTTTTCCAAAAAGTTCTCTCAGCTACGGATAGCTGGGCCGGCCCGACCGCAGCGATACGCGTCAGGGAGGAAGAGGGCAGGAGGGGCTGAAAAAGCCAGGTTGAAAAAAAGAAAGGCATTGGAGGAGGATGCTGCCAAATGTGCCAAGCTTACAGATTTATTTTCAAGAGGATAAACACAAGTGGCAACTGGTAAAGAGAGACAAAGGCCTAATGATTAGCAACATAACTATTCGGCTAACGTTGTAGCCTTGATTAATATCATTGTAGCGTTGTCAACCTATTCCCAAGCAAAATATTAAATTGAATTAAAATATTAGCCTTTTTATATCACCCAAAATATGGTGATCCATAGACTTTGCAAATATTATGCAAATATTGATATATACTATTGATATTGAAGTATGCCGTAATATGACTTAATTTTTCTTTGTAGCTTCGGAGCAGCAGATAAGACAGTCTCCTGCTGAAAATGATGAGCCCGACATTTGCAATGAGGAGGCCATGACTACAGGGACAGGTAGAGAGGATAACAGAGGAAATGATATGAATTAAAGTTATATATTCTAAGAAAGAGCAGTATATGACAGTACTTGGTGAACCAATATGCATTGTTTGCTCAGAAGTGGGTGTACTAGTAAAGGAGTAAATCACCACTATATAATACTCATGCAGAAAAATGATGACCATGCCAATGACGGCCCCCATGAGGTCTCACTCCAACAAATCTGGCCTACTGCCTAATCTGAGTCAGACACCCCTGCTACGCCCTTCTGCCTTTTTTAATGTTGTGCATATTTTTTGTTAACTTCTCATCTTAAGTGGATTATTATTGTTGTATTTAACCGTTACATTATTTGTTGGACCATGGTATTAATAAAAGAACTACAGGATAGTAAGAGCTGAACTGTTGCTTCATTTATCCAATTTCCACTACCATGAAAAAAGTGGGCTGGTCTTGAGCCTGAAATTCCCGGGCTGAAAAGTGGCCCCACTCCGGCCCTGGCTGAGCGAGCCAACTTCAGCTTCATGTGCCAGGCAAAAATAGTAGAGCACAACACACCAGGTGCATCACACTCCGGTGACCAATCATGCTTTTTAGACAGAGGTTCGGACCGCCCAGCTCATTTGAATATACGGACACGTAAATGTCACACATAAATAAATGAAGAAATACGTGTGGACACATAAATAAATAAATGAAGAAATACAGAAATGTAGAAATATATTTATTTAATGATGTCCTGTTGATTTATAACTTATATTGATTCATTCCTGTATTTATTTATACATTTATTTAAGCATTTATTTATTTATTTATACATTTATTTAAGCATTTATTTATTCCCATATTTATTCATGAATTTATTTATTTATACTTAAGTCATTTTGAGTCCTCCATACGTTACAGGCCTCTACGTCAAGCTTGCACACAGGCCAGGGCATGGGTAGACAATAACACATGCAATATAAGGCAGTCTAATTGGCTGATTGATCATAGAATTAACATAGTCGTCTGAATAATGTGTTGTGCATGTTCCCATGAATGTCATCCTTTACAGACGTCAATCAGATGTAGGCCACTTACAAAAGTTGGGATGCTGGCACAGCCCAACTTTTGTAAGAAAGATCTGTTGTAAACTGCGAAAATAAGGGAAATAAAATCCCATGATATCAGTAAATTCAACTATAAAAGCAAAATGAACTCTGAACGAAATGAGATCTTTTTATTGTAGATGCTGTGAAACTTTACACGTTCCCTTCACCTTTTCTTTCAATGTCATTATAGCCGAGAGCTGTTCTTGGCACACACACTCAAACCACATATTATATTTTGCTCACATGAAAACATGTACAGCCTCATTGACTGTATGCATACACACTACCGGTCATCATAGCTAAGCAGATCCTTGGACCTAGCAAGGGCTCTTATGTTATTTCTTCCCTTAGGAATACAATAAAGAAGTGAAAGGCTTTGTTTACTGTTTGGAGGGTAGCAGCCAGACAGTAAGGATGCAAATGCCAGAGAATGGGAAAATGTCTCGTGAGTCACCACCAACACCAATTTCTAAATTATAATGTGTTATGCTTACTTATTAGTCGTAATTCAAATCATGTTGTGTATTTTCTTAGTGGGACTTCTTCAACGTTTCTTGGTCCTTCAAGTGAATATTCCCCATTGCAAGGATTTTTCTATTGAGCTAATGTAAGTACAGCACGCTTAATATTGTTTAAATTGTTTTTTATATCGTGCGCTGTGGTATATCTGAATTAATCTCTAATTCTCTTGTTAATGAAGGACTTGTATTTTGGTTAGTGTGGCTCAAGATGGTAACCACATTGATCGTTAATGGAGCAAGTTAACACTTTGTCACATGACAGTATAGTTGATATTATAATTCACTGAAATAAAACAAGTGGATTTCCCTCAGACTACAGAAAATATGACAAGTCAATTGAGCCACCTGGAATATTGATTATATTAGCAATGACTGTAATTTAATCTAATTTCCCCTGTAATAATCATTTATGAACTGCTTAACTACTTGATGAACTACCAGCCTCAGTCAATATAACATAATGTATTCATGTCATGGTAAAATACAGTATACTGCTGTTTCAGGCCTGAACCTCTGAGCTTGGTGTCGAGCTTGGCGGGAACAATAGTGTTGAGCAGCTGAGCTGTAGTCCACAACCAGCATTGCACACAACAGTTTCTCCTCCAGGTGAGTGATTGTGAAGTGCCATGGCAATTCACGTGCATCGGTGGATCTGTTTTGACGATATGCAAATTGCTTAGATTGGCGTGGCAGGCAACATGGAACAAATGAAGTCCTTGACCAACCTCTCAAGCATTTACTGACAATCGAGGTGAGGGCTACGGGTCTCCAGTCATTCAGGCAGGTTACCTTGGGGTGTTTGGGGACAGGCACAATGGTGCGGACATCTTGAAGCTCTCAGGAACAACAGCCTGGGACAAGGAGAGGTTGAAGATGTCTGCGAAGACTCTACCAACTGGTCTGCACATGCTCTGAGGCGCGCCCGGGATGTGGTCGGGACCTGCTGCCTTCCGGATGTCCACCAGCTTGAAGCTCTGCGCACGTCGGCCTCTGAGATGATCAGCAGGCTGGTCTCTCGGCGGCGCTGCCTTGACTGCCGTCACGTCGAACCGAGCAAAGAATGTATTTAGCTCGCCTGGGAGGAGGTAGAGAGTTCTCTTCACCGCTGGTTCCTCCCAAGAGTCCGTGATTGTCTGTAGCCCTTCCACACACACCTCACGTCATGGCTCTTGAGCTTCTCCTCCACCTTGTTCCTGAACTCTTGAGCCGATGGTCTTACGGAGGTCGTGGCGGGCTCTTTTTGTATTCCGCCATATTCCCGGAGTCAAAGGCGGTGTTCCGCGGCGGAGTGCAGCGTCATCGCCATTTATCCACGGTTTCTGGTTGGGATAAATCCGAACCGACTTGGTAGGAACAACGTCATCTATGCATTTCTTGACGGTGACTGAGGACGCGTACTCACTGGCGTTGTTGTCCGCGCGACCCTGAACATATCCCAGTCCGCGCGTTCAAACAGTCCTGTAGCATAGACTCCGATTGGTCCGACCAGCGTTGCTTCCTTCACAGCGGTGGTTGGCTGCTTCAGCCTCTATGTGGCGGGGAGTAGTTGGATGGAGCGGTGGTCCGATTTGCGAACGGTGGGCGGAGGAGGGCTTTATCCATCCGGAAGGGAGTGTAGCAGTGGTCAGAATCCGCTCCCCTCGTGTTGCTTTTATGTGTTGGTAGAACTTGGAGAACTTTCTTCAGGTTCGCTTTGTTGAAGTCCCCATACAATGAAAGCAGCCTAAAGTGCCGACTCCTGCTCGATCGCCCGTAGAGTTCCTTCAGCGCTATGTCCCCAGCGGAATGTACACAGCAGTTACGGTGACTGTATACCCTCCTTGACCAGAGATAGTGCGACATGAGCATTAGGTACTCCAGGTCCGGGGAACAGAACGACTTGAGAGTATGTACATGACTTTGGTTGCACCAAGATCTGTTTATCATGAGACATACCCCCCCTCCACGATCTTTACAGAAAATATGACAAGTCAATTGAGCCACCTGGAATATTGATTATATTAGCAATGACTGTAATTTAATCTAATTTCCCCTGTAATAATCATTTATGAACTGCTTAACTACTTGATGAACTACCAGCCTCAGTCAATTCTACAAAGTCATATTCAAAGAAATAACCATTCGTGTATAACATTGCAGCCTATACTGTGTGGATGTTTATTGATAGAAAGAAGAATCACACTCTTTTTATGGAGTCTGTTATTGTGCTCAATGTATTCATGTCATGGTAAAATTCAATTTATTACAGACTAGGACTGTGTTAGACAGTATACTGCTGTTTCGATTGTGTTGTGTCATGAGAGCAAAATAGAAATACTGTCAGAATTTGAAATAATTTCTCACTATGAAGTTACCTATCCAGCTTTTTACTTGCACACTACACTTTAAGAACCCTGAAGAAATACTGCTGGTGTTGCTGTTCTTCTGTTATACTGTCATGACAGCTGATTTCACAGCAATACATTAAAGCGAAAACACCTTAAGCGCTTATCTCACAGAATAATAAAGCGTGAGGCTTCCTCTGCTCAGAACTTCTTAATGACACAATTGATGCTGGTGATAATTTATGTTCTGTTGTCTGTTTTTGCAGGATAACTGATATAGAGCACCGGAAAAGAAGAATTCACTTATCAACAGTGCATAAAGAGTTGTCTGCCACACTTTTGCATGCAAGGATACCTTTTGTAGGATTGAAACGCAGTATTGTGAGTATTCAACATCCATGACATATTATTTTAGTACTTAAATTGACCTTCTGCTATATGCTTGAAGGTGTTGAACTGCATCTCTCAGAGATCGTTTTACTGCAACTACACAATCATATTGTTTTTCTTGTCTCAGTGGTCTACTTTGTGCATCGACCTTGAATCATTCACCGGGGAACTGTTCAAGGGCTTTTTGACACTGGATGGCATCACGTTGTTTGCCACCTGTAAAGTCCGCAGAATCTTCACCATGAAAACAGAGCCTGCAGGAATGTCAAATGATGGTAATCATTAACGTCAAAACAGAGTTTTATCAGCTTAATTTAAAGTCCCCTCCATAAGTGGTTACTTAAAAGATACAATAGCGAAGCATCTGAAGTAATGTAAGTCAGTGGTCTTCAGTTTGAGTAAAGTAGTTGTGTGTTAATATGACATTGTGTGCATGTGTGTGGAGAGAGAGAGTTTGTCGTAATCTTTCCTTAACTTTTGAAATTGCTCAGCAGAGCCAATTGCTGCACCTGACGCTGGCTATTCAGCGCACACTTACACGACAAGAGAGCTTGTCGTTTGTATTTTTCTGTGTTACCATTGTTTGGTGTTCATATGTCATGATGATGTCTTTTGTTTTCTTCTGTAGACTAAATATGAGATATTTCTCTTTTTATCTAGATATGTTTCTTAGTGGTGCTGGTATTATGGACTTGATACCTCGCAGTTGCCACTTCCCACCAGATGTTACCCACGTCACTCAGGTGTTGAATATGGATCATTTGCGGAAAGCCGACATGAGGCCTGGACTGTTGAGCTCTGACTGTGGTGAGTAAGAGCAAATCACAGAATTGTGAATGTATTAATTAACGGTATTGGAGGGAGTGTCTAAGTACATTTACACAAACACTATACTATACAAAGGTACTCGTACTTGAGTATTTCCATTTTATGCTACTCCACTACATTTGAGGCAAATATTGTACTTTTTACTGTACTATATATTTTTTTCGCCCCAAAGTCTACCAGTGAAATGGTTACTATACATAGAGAATCGTCATGGTGCCAAAATTGTTGCACATAGGGAAATTGTTTTTCACGAAGAGATTGTGATGATAATCGGGTTATTTTCCCGTATGAAATTCCTGTGGTCCTCATTTTTGTGTTCATTTGCACCTCACCTGTACTCAGAGAGCTGCAATTATCTCCTCATATCAAAAGACATGCACCAGTAATTCAGCTCCGCCGCCTCTGTGGCCTTTTTATCAGCGCTTATTTATTTGTTCTGACAGCTGTCCAAGTCATGTTGAATCAACCGGCAATGCCCATAGAAGAGAGCTGTAACCACACAGAAGGAATAGCTTTTCATAATTAGCATCTGCATTATTAGCATAACATTCTTAATCATAATTAAAACGATTGCTATTAAAGTCGGCATCCAATTTAGCTGTGACCAAACTGCTTGGTGAATATTGTTGCTTTAGTACCGAATCTGCCAGAAACGGTTAACGCTAAACTACAGCAGTTCTTACAATGCAGCAACAAACAAACCGTGATTGTCAAATACACCAAAGACATTCTGTTTCAAGGTCAATTCATTTTTAGAGATAAAAAACATCGCTCACAATATTAATTATCATAGATCTCATTGCATTCCTTATTGTTAGCACATTCTTTCTGGGCTTCTGTAGACGTGAAGTAGACGTGAAGTACACTCACTCCTAAACCTGCGTCATTTTCTGAGTGTCGAATCTGCTGCATCAAAGAAGTGTAACTTCTTCTTCTTCTTCTTCTTCTTCTTCTAAAGGGTTTGCTCTCAGCTCTGATTATCAGGATGAGAGAGAACGTTTTTTTTTGGTTTGAGTCAGCTGAGGTGGTCCTAATGAGCCCTGGCAAAGATACAGCAGGGTCACGTTGTGACCCTTTCATGACTCTCTCTACAGCACAATTCTTGTACATGAAGATATGGAGCGGAAGAAATACACCAACTCACTCAGTTCAGCAGTCTAATTCATACACAGCCATTAAACCTCAACTGTAAACTGTGGGTTGTAATCAGCAGGCTCTAATTCAAACTATGAAAGACAAGTTTTCCATTCACAAAAAAAGATTTTTGAAAGGGCTTTGTGGCGAGTGTGGAGGCGGCTTCAATCTTCAATATGCTGCTCTGAGTCCTTCACAATTAACTGGTTTTCATCTATATCAACTATGCTTCACATTTGTAAATGTAAAGCATATCCTTGGGAAGTTACTGTGGTCACTTTATAATTTACTTGACTGACAACAAACAGATTAAAGAATCCAGTTGGTGCCTTTAGTCTGTAGTTATTTAATTAGAATATGTATGTATGACTGAGTGTTGTAAGATGTAAGAAAAACGACTTCAAACAACAAAGATCAATAATGAGATATTCTTTGCAGTTCCTGATCACTCGACCACGGCCATATCAACTGGTTATCGACGATCCAGGCCCCAGGGGGTTTTACACAAAGCCTCAGGCTCCCCACTTTCAGGGCCATCCCCTCAAACTGGAAGAAACAGCAATGCAGCCTCAGACGGAGTGGAGAGAAATGTACACTTGTTCTCAAATGTGTCATGTGTCATGAGTCTCACACTAACATATGTCTTGCATTACCACAAGTACAACATATAACATGTTGTCTTTGAACTTCTCTTTGTGCTGTACCTCACAGGGATCCCCGTCCAGAAGAATGGACCAAAGTGAGAGCCTTGCCAAGCTGAGGGAGAATTTATCCCACGGAGAACCTTCCCCCATTCTTATTGAGGGTAGATTAAAATAAGTCGTCATAGTGCTGTTTCATCTAGTCTGCATGCAACACCTATACATGCCGTCGTGGATTATTTTAATCATCAAATCACATTCCACCACTGTTTTTAATTCTGTATGTGTTGGTGTCGCTACTGACTTACGTACATGGCGAGCATGAGGAGGAGGACTTTGAACTCAATGATGAAAGGCTGTGTCAGAAAATGGAACCAAAGCTGGCTATTAACAGGAAATGGGAGGGGAACGCACGTTATTTGGGGGGCATGTACTTGCCATGGCAACCATTCTTTGGTTTCCTGGCCAAATATGGAAGCTGCTACGCTTCGTTTTTTTCTTGTTTTAGACACTGATGCCACACAGTAAACATATCTGTGAACTGTCACTGTCATCATTGTGTCCTCTCATTTTTTGACTTTATGATTCACATTTAATATCTACAGTACTTATAGAATATATTAAGTTTAACAAAACAATTTCACACTCTAAATTAAAAAATAAATAGAGGTAATGCAAATTGAGCTTTGTATATCTATAACAAGCACATCTGTATCCTGAGACTTGCTGTAAGACAGCGAAGACGCCATCACACTCACACACAGATATTTAAGAGGTACGGGTGGTGGCCATTGTAGGAGTGTTGAACACAGAGCAATAACAACTCTGTGACTGCTTTGGATCTTGTTTTCCAAACGTGTGTATTTATGACCCACATTAGCAACCAGAGCAGTCTTCTTTGTGAGTGTCTGAGCATTTCTTCATAAAGCCCATGCATGACCGGTTCCTTCTCTGATTGCATGTTAAAACCCACACCTGCCGTTTTCATTTTACATCTGAAGAACATTCAGTTGCTTCTCTTCCTCTTCCAAAGCAGAGAATGAAAAAGAAGAAAGAACAAAATAAATTGTAACATTTAGAGGCTACGTTGTAATGTAGACCCATCAGGATGCAGAGGTAGAGCAGTTATCTTTAAAGGCAGATATGATTACTTGTTTTTTGTTCAAAAGCACGGTTAATAATCGGTAAGCAATCAGCAAAGGCACACAGAGCCAATAAGGGAGATGACAGGGCAGCATATATCACGCTCATAAAACAATTTTGCAAAGAGAGTGAGTTGGGGAACCAGTATCTATACTTAGTGACGCAAAATAAATTTAAAACTAAACTGAACTCAATGCATAAATATTGTTGATTAGTTTATGGAAAATCTACAGAGAATTACAGTTGAATCCTGTATCTATAAAACGTTATTTGAAAGAGCAACGCCTAGTTCTTATGCTCACATTTTTGCATAAGTGCTCATCAATCATTATTGATTATGAAGTAAACATTAATATCACCACTACCAAAAGCATCATTAGTTCATAATGTCTCCGTCTCATGAGGTTTTTTTGAGTTGAATACCTTTTTCTCAATTGCCAACAAAGCAAATCAATAATATGTCGTGTTGGGTTTGTGACTTTGTTTCATCGTATTCTTGTTTGTACCCAGTGAAAACGTTGTTGAATTATTAATTTGATAAGTACATTGTTAAAAAAAAGTAGTGTAGAGCTGGGCGACATGGAGAAAAATAAAATATCACGTTATCTCCTAGCAAATACCTCGATAACCATAACGCGACGATACTGTAGGGTTGACTATTGGTTTCTTCTACAAAATTTTTGTCAAATAAACATTAGCAATGTAGATATAATGAATAATTAGGTGAAGAGAAACAATAAAACCGTATGGATAGTTCAGAAAACTTTGCCATATTACCAGAACCAAATCGTAAGACGATAACTGTGTAATAACAATATTTTGTCCCTAATGTAGTGATTTTGCCAGTAAATTTAAAGAAGGTGAAGCAAGAAGACCTGCGAGTGGGTCAAGTTAGCTTCTACTCAGTACATCTAAATATCTTATTTGTGAAATGTGTTTATTCAGAACAGGATTTTGACTGCCAGCTGTAAAAGTGCACCCTATTCCTCTCATTACAGCTCTTTATTCTTATTCTCGTACATCAGTAAAAGCATTCCCAATTAACTAACAAAACAAGAGCCCCTCTTTGTCCAAGCATGTTCTCCAAAGCACCTAATAACAGATTTCATAGTTGGTAATAGAACATCCTCTGAGCATGACTCAATGCAAAAAAACGATGATTAAAATTCCTTAATTCAGTTGAACATCATGTATTCTCCCTGCACTGAATGAATGAAAGCTCAGTTACCGAAATGCCTTCATTCATAGGGACTTTCACAGTGCATAATCAGTTGACAGATATGCTTCTGGCAAACTATAATAACATTGTTGTTTGACTGTTTTGTGTCATAAAGCTTTTCTAATGTTGAAAGTACTGCATGCAGGAACACTTGGCACGATACAGCCCCATCCCCCGAGAGACAAACAGGGATATAAGAAGCTACGAGTCTACGGCGCTGGAAGAGAGAGGCCAGTATCGTCAGGTAAGATATACAAGAGCATCTTATATTCTCTGTCTATGTTGGAATGCAGAATATGGTTTGGTGAACGTGTCATGGTTAAATATGGTAAGCGGTTTAATTCTGCTTAAAAGCAACTCCAGACGCTGTACCTGGTGGCCAAGGAAAGATAACTAAAACTAGGAAGAAGTACACCGCTTCACCCAGTTGGCAAGAGAGCAAGCAAGAACTTCTGACCCGAAGAGAAAAGACAGATCACCTAACAGCAGGTGAGGCTAACATCGGCCTGAATCGACGGCGAGCATGACAGCAGGAAGCAGCAGCGGCGGCAGCAAGACGTGTGCATTTCCATACGGAGTGGTGTTTGGAAAGGTGTAAAAAGACACTGAAGGATGGAAAAAAAGAGAACTATATACATAACAAGTGTATACACACTTAAAAATTGTCTCTGAGAGTTCATTTATCGATGTTTCTCCACAGCAATAAGCTTCTTTGCGGCAGCCGTCCCCACAGACAGAAAGTAGTTAGTTCATTAATGGTAATGTAGCACATTAAATACAAGTCAGAGGAACATGTCCTGAGCCCAGGGTTTGCCACACAGTGGGCAATTAGAGAAAGTCATTATACTGTTGAGAGGTTCAGATCTGCTAACTCATTCAGATAGAGGTGCTCTTTCTTTGATCTCAGGCCTATCGGGGAGTTTAAGGATTCGGTGTGTCTTGCTCACACATATGAGTGATTGCTTATTTCAATTAAGGTTTCAAAATAATGTACCCATATATTTGAGTAATGAAAGCAATATTCCCTTGGAAAATATGTCAGCTGTCATTTCACGTGTGACGACTTTGCAGTAAACTGCTGTTCTCACTCCAGATGATGTTGTTTGTATTGTTATATTGTCCTTAGGTATTAGCAAAGCTGGGCTACCAACAAAACCTACAAAAATGTCAGTGTGGGAGAAATGAATGTTCCTTTTTTGGCATGCAATGAAATTCATTATAATCTAGCATATTGCTAATATGAATTTGTATGTGCATAAAATCAAATGAAATTAGAAGGACATTAGTGAGTCAAATGATGAAAACATGGATTTATTGCTCACTGTAATTAGATTCCTATCATTATTCTCATCTCGGTATTTGTGGCTAAAACCTTCATGTGTATTCTGAAAGACATATTCATCTGTTATACAATTTATCCTCTCAAAACCTCTTTATTTTGCAATATATGCTTCAAATGGAGGATTTACTCCCTTCTCATTTTGTTCTTTAATCTTTTTACAATTTTAGATGTGTATAGCCTGACTCGTGCCAAGGAAAGTTCAGAAGCTGCTCCCACAGCAGCAGAGCCTCTCTCCTGCTCGATCTGTCCAGCTTTTTCTAGTGACCTGCAGGTCTTGAGCAGCTGGGAGAGTAATGAGGGGCCTGAGCCCCAGCTCACTCTGCAAGGGGAGGTGTTCACTTTCAAACCGCAGCCCCACTCACCCAAACCTGGGCAAGTCCAGGGTAACCAAGAGATGACCGGGATGGGAGATGATCAGCTTCGGAACCAAAATGTTAGGCGGTACGAGGCCCAGCTTGAGGATGACTTTATCGGCAGTGAAAGTGATGAGGTACGTGTGCCGTCAGGGAGGGGCACAGGCACGCTGCGCTTTAAATGTATACACGTCGTACAGTGTGTTGATCTGACACTAATGACCATCAGCCTTTCAATACACTAACAGTACATACACACACCAGATTAAAAACTATATTTTTTGGCAAATTTAGGTCTCTATCCAGATTTGTGTTATCTAATTTTATCTCAATTCATCAGAATAGATTCAGTTCATTCTGATATCTGTCACCATTAGAACATTAGTTTTCTTTATGCTGAGCAGGGAAATTAAACTGTTGAATTGAGTATAAAGATGACTATCTTCAAAGAAATGCTAATTACTTTTACTTATTTAAAACATTAGAATAAGTCTGATAATTCATACTTGGGAAGCAAATTGTGTTGCGCAGCTGATTAGTTTAGTTGTATGTATTCTATGCACCAAGTTAAATACAAAATCCACCCTAAAACCCAAAACACTCACGCCAGGGTGCCCTGGTAAGAAAAACATTATATAACAGGTTTGTTTGGCAAGAATGTGATTCTTTTTATGATGAATTTTGTAAACTGTAGGTACTAAACCTTCAGTTTATTTGTCTTAGTTGACATTTTCCCAACTACTTTTTGGTTTGAAGAATTGTTTCATATTTATATTCACCTCTGTTGAACCTGCACAGCCTTTCAATTTTTCATCTTATTATTTAAATGACTTAGCCAAAACACATTATTATCTTATTATCAGCAGTGAAGCAGTGGTACTACTTCCCAAAACAAAAGAAATGTGAAATACACTTATCTGCTTTTGGCAAGGTGGGTATAAATCGTACACCGCGTACACATGTTGAGAGACAGGTCAGCTTGTTAAATGGGTAATGATCACATAGCCCTTTTAAACACAACCAGAATAATGATCCATTAAAACACTTCTGAACGAAAGCCAGCCACCATAGAAAAGTATGGCCTGGGTTAGTAGAATAGTGTGTAGTGTTTGCTGTCTGAACCAGTACAATTCACTTGGCATTAATATTGCCGAGCTTAAAGAGTCATTATCTCCCTTTCACCTTTGCGTGTGAAAACATATTTGCTGCTTCGTCTGCAACAATGTTGGGCAGAAAAAAACGTGCTAGCAGTCTGAAATTCAAAAGTGGTGTTGTTCGGGAGGTGCAGGGACTTAAACCCGGTTAGAGTAGAAGAACAATGAGAAAGGAAAAGTCATAAAAGAGCAGCGAGGTTCGTTAATCCAGTGTACAATTCCACATGCGTACAGGAAGTGTCCTGTCTCAATGAAGACCTGTTTTTGTAAATGACAAAATATGTGTATTGCACTTTCAAAGGATTTATGGTTTGTTTTTGTGGGTCCTTCCGATGTTGGAATTGCAAAGCTGCAGCTTTATACATTATTGACTGTTATAGTTAGTTTTGTAAAACGCATTCTAAAACAGCGAGTATAATCAGATTCTTTGTTGGGCATTAATTGATGAATAAAAGGCCATGTGCAGTATCAATGTGATACATCGAGAATAATTCTCATGTGACTCAGATGAAATTGATCAAACCTTGAAGGCAGTGAAGAAACACTTCTCTACTGTATTTTGAAACTACCAGCAGAAAGAAGACCACTTTCATGTTGTTCTGCCTCCCATCTGCAACCTTTCAGTGAGTCATCTTGGAGTGTGCTTCAGAGGAGAAAAGGAAAGCAACAATATCCAAAGAAAATAAAACATTTTTAAATAGGACAAAAGATCATATTAACCACATTGCCAGACATATTAGCATCACTGGCAGCAACATAGTTCATGCCCTCCTAATATGATCTGAACCAAGATAAACCCACCCACCTATCCAGTTGGTCAAGAAGTATTTTATGGTCAGTAACGGTAACACTATCAAAGGCTTTTCTAAGATCAAGCGGCATAAAAACTGATGTTTTACCTAAATCAGTATTCATACATATGTAATTTAACACCTTTTTGAGTGCAGTCTCAGTAGTGTGATGGGGTCCAAATGTCATGCGCAGTCCAGGTTGTCGCAACGAGAGAGGACCCAAACGCCGACATTATTGCACAAAAACAATCTTTACTCCAAGAAACCAGAACAGTACGAAGCCACACTGGGAATGAGACGAACAGGGTTTACATACACAGGCAAGGTGAGAGGATTGGACAACGAGACACAGGTGGACACAATGAGGGCGGGGCCAGCAATCACAGAAGGAAACAATCAGGGCCAGGGCAGACAATCACAGGGAGACAGACGACACAAGGACTTCCAAACAAGACACAAAACTAACACAAACTCCAGATCATGACAGTACCCCCCCCTCAAGGGACGAATTCCAGACGGCCAAGCGTTCCACAAGGGTGGGTGGAGGGGAGCCGGAGGAGGGTCCAAGGCTGCAGAAGCAGTCCGGGGGGGCGGGCCGCAGGACGATAACCAGGCCGAGGGGCGCTCTGGAGGGCGGGCCGGAGGACAAGAGCGGGAGCTAGGGACCGGGCTCAGGAGAGGAAGTCCCAGGGTACCGGGTCTGGGATGGGGCTCTGTGGGACCAGGACCAGGCGACGAGACATGGGGAACCAGGGCTGGACGGACGGTCACGGGAACCGGGATTGACGGACGGAACACGGGAACTGTGACTGACCGACGGAGGCGGATGAGGAGAACCAGGGCCGGGTGGGAAGGAGGCGGAACACCGGGACTGGAGCCGCGACGGAACACCAGGGACTGGAACCGGTGACGGAAACCCAGGGACTGGAGCCGGCGGCGGAACACCGGGGACTGGAACATCGGGGACTGGAACTTCAGGGTCTGGAGCCTGTGACGGAACCGGAACATCGTGGACTGGAACCGGTGACGGAACTCCGGGGACTGGAACCGGAACCTCGTGGACTGGACCCGGCGACGGAACACCGGGGACTGGAACATCGTGGACTGGAACCTCAGGGTCCGGAGCCTCTGACGGAACCGGAACATCGTGGACTGGAACCTCGGGGTCTGGAGCCTGTGACGGAACCGGAACATTGTGGACTGGAACCTCGGGTCTGGAGCCTGTGACGGAACATCGGGACTGGAGCTGCACAGGGCCAAGGGCCCGGAGGGACTCCCACATGTTGTGGAGATGCACCTCATGGAAGGCTGGCCAGACCAGAACCGGCGACGGAACATCGGGGACCGGAACATCGGGGACTGGAACCTCGGGGTCTGGAGCCTGTGACGGAACATCGGGGACTGGAGCCGGCACAGGACCACGGGCCCGGAGGGACTCCCACATCTCCTCCAGAAGTACCTGAAACTTAGTTGGCCCGGCAGGAACCGTGCAGTGGAAACTGAAGGCTGGGTCCATTCTTGGTGGCTTTGTTCTGTCATGCGCAGTCCAGGTTGTCGCAACGAGAGAGGACCCAAACGCCGACATTATTGCACAAAAAACAATCTTTACTCCAAGAAACCAGAACAGGACGACAAAACACACGGACCAAACAGTACGAAGCCACACTGGGAATGAGACGAACAGGGTTTACATACACAGGCAAGGTGAGAGGATTGGACAACGGGGAACGAGACACAGGTGGACACAATGAGGGCGGGGCCAGCAATCACAGAAGGAAACAATCAGGGCCAGGGCAGACAATCACAGGGAGACAGACGACACAAGGACTTCCAAACAAGACACAAAACTAACACAAACTCCAGATCATGACACCAAAGCCACACTGACATCTGTCCCAAAGGCAATTTATATTTAAAAAATTGTTACGTTTAATATCAACAACTTTAGAGATATTGTTGTGATGTGAAAATGTCTTTTCTAAGAAGCAACCAAAAATGTCCACGCTGCTGAAAACATATTTTTTGGCAGCATGTCAAAACAGCAGGTGGATGAATTATTGAAAAACTAGCCACGTAGTTTCTGGGAGTTTGCAGTCGTGGTTCCACGGTTTGAGATGGTATAATTCATGTCTGACATTTTTGTATTAATATTATTATTTACAAAATGTGCATTACACCTATTGAGGAATAGGAAGTTGGTGTCTATTCATGAGTGATTTCTTAACTTATTATTTATATTCTTGTCCCGTTAGAAATATCAACACCTGGTCGAATAAGCAAACGGCGTGTCACGGTGTGCCCCTTGCCTGTGCGTTGACCCGTTCACATGCTGCAACAGATCAAACGTTTCAAACCGACAAGAGATTTCCATGGCAGTTTGGTCTGTGGGATTGTCGACGTGAATCTTAATATCGATTCATCTGTTGAGATGTCAGAAAACAGCTCAGTGAAGTTACTAACAATCCAGCAAAACATGGTCTGTAAATTGTTAGCAGTAGGGTTTTTCGTGTACCTTTTAACGCAGTGCAAAGATATTCGAAGTAGACTAAATCACCACATGATAACGGCTTGCACTGAAATTAATCTGGCAACATCTTTCCTGTCAGGTCGAGAAATATTCATCAAAGTTAGGTGGCACTGACTCAATGAGAACTGCTGTACTGCCACTATCATCTAACACGGTTTCAGTTAAAAGACGAACAAACACATTATATTTAATTTATAAAAGCTGGCCAGGGGCTAAACGCCAGTGGTGGAGGGTGACGCTGGCTTCAGGGGAGAAAAAATGAAGGGACGAGAGGGAAGTTTGGTTCCAGCTGTGGCCGGTTCTTTCATTTGGTCAGTGAACTCCAGGAGGGGAGCGAAAGCACTTCATGTGGAACATTAAAACATTGAGATAAAGTGCCAAAGAAACACACGATAAGAGATACCAAATAAGATGAAACAGAATACATAAAGTAAGAAACTGTCTTCTGTTCTTTTCTGTGGGGGAGACTTACATTTCTTTAAGACAAAAAGACATTTGAAGAAAGTGAATCCTCACAGGTGGTAATTGGCATGTGGGGTCGAGACTCTTGATTCCAACATCCCTCATGTTTTAAATTATCTGAAGGAAGGGTCTAAAAGGGCTCTTCTTAAAGCTTGGGTTGGTAATCTTGGGAAACTAGGGAGAAAAAGAAAAACTTGCCCAACTGAAAAAACTAGCCCATTGTTCAAACTCTTTTCCAATGAATGTAGCAGCACTAGATCCAAAAGTTGCAAAATGTTATAAGAAATTTGCCAAGTCTGCGACATTGATGACATTGACTGTGGTGAGGCGTAATGAGTGCTAGTGCAGAAGACACACAGGCAGGCCGGTAAGTAGGCAGGTAGCCCATCCAATCATCTCACTCGGGCTGAAATAAACGATTGGACGGGCTCATTACAGTCCTGCCACGGCCACACATTTAATCTTTTCTGTCAGAGAATTTGATTCATTGATTGCTGTCAGGATGTAATGAGAATTAAAAATATATACAGGACTGTCTCAGAAAATTAGAATATTGTGATGAAGTTCTTTATTTTCTGCAATGCAATTAAAAAAACAAAAATGTCATGCATTCTGGATTCATTACAAATCAACTGAAATATTGCAAGCCTTTTATTCTGATTTATTGCTGATTATGGCTTACAGCTTAAGAAAACTCAAATATCCTATCTCTAAATATTAGAATATCATGAAAAAGTATACTAGTAGGGTATTAAACAAATCACTTGAATTGTCTAATTAACTCGAAACACCTGCAAGGGTTTCCTGAGCCTTGACAAACACTCAGCTGTTATAAATCTTTTTTTTACTTGGTCTGAGGAAATATTAAAATTTTATGAGATAGGATTTTAGAGTTTTCTTAAGCTGTAAGCCATAATCAGCAATATAAAAAAAAATAAAAGGCTTGCAATATTTCAGTTGATTTGTAATGAATCCAGAATGCATGACATTTTTGTTTTTTTAATTGCATTACAGAAAATAAAGAACTTCATCACAATATTCTAATTTTCTGAGACAGTCCTGTATATAAAGGAAAGGGGTTTAAAGAAGATTACCAAGCCTGGTGTGTTGTAATATTTATTGTGATTATTTTGAATCCTCAGAGGGATCCAAAGGATAATGTAGGAACTATTTCTCTCCTGACTGACAGCACTCATGTTTCTTAGTGGTCTTGTTGATGTTGTTGTTGTCCAATGTCCAAAGTGGTTTGACCTCCACACAGCCCATTCAACAAAAAAATGAAAGGTTCCAGTGATCTATATCGGCAAAAGAATATAGACAGAGCAGAGAGCAAACAGCAAGTGTCTGCTATAGAAAGAATCTAGAAGTTATCTTCTGAAGATATGTGAAAGAAAACAGAATGTCAAAACGCTTATCGGAGTTCAACGTTGACTTACATAGAACAGGCTTCCACATGACACAAATAGATACAGTGTATAGGTACAAGATATGCAACATGGATTGTGAGCAGTGTTGGGCAAGTTACTGAAAATTAGTAATTAGTTACAGTTACTCGTTACTTCTTTTAAAAGTAATTTAATTACTTTACCAGTTACTGTATATCAAAAGTAATTAGTTACTAGGGAAAGTAACTGTTAAGTTACTTTTATGTCTGCTTTTTTAATGTAATGAACAGTACTGAACAGTCAAACACAATAAACATATTTTTTAGACCTATTTATTGCAATCAACAGGGCAACAGGCCTTCAAATCAAGCAGGAGTACAAAAGTCCCTTTTAATACTTAACCTAATACAAAATAACTGTCTCAGTCATTTAACAGTGTTCTTTTTACCACATTTGGCTCAATGAAATAAAAGTGATTGGCCTACAGTATTAACACTAATTAAAAGAGAAAACAAAGGTGCCTTGAGGTGCTGCATATAATTGAATATGTGATTTAACAAAAGGTTAACAAAATGTTTTAACAAACATGCCTCATAAGGCAAAGCTAAATATAGATAAGAGATGAGATTCTCAACAAACGTTAAAATGGGCTAACAAGTCTCATCTCTCACCTCTGACCAGTAGCCACAACATTGCTAGCTCTCAAACCAGTTATTGTACCTCAAGAGAAGCTTCTCAAACGTTTGATCTGAGAGCTTATTCAATATCAATATCAATATTATATATCAATATTTGCAAAGTCTATGGATCGCCATATTTTGGGTGATATAAAAAGGCTAATATTTTAATTCAATTTAATATTTTGCTTGGGAATAGGTTGACAACGCTACAATGATATTAATCAAGGCTACAACGTTAGCCGAATAGTTATGTTGCTAATCATTAGGCCTTTGTCTCTCTTGACCAGTTGCCACTTGTGTTTGTCCTCTTGAAAATAAATCTGTAAGCTTGGCGCATTTGGCAGCATCCTCCTCCAATGCCTTTCTTTTTTTCAACCTGGCTTTTTCAGCCCCTCCTGCCCTCTTCCTCCCGTCCATCCTCCCTGACGCGTATCGTTGCGGTCGGGCCGGCCCAGCTATCCGTAGCTGAGAAAACTTTTTGGAAAAGACGGCTAAGGATCGAACCAACTCTATTTTGGAGGGGTGAACTTCCTCGCATGGGACACCGGTTGTACCATGCGAGGAAGTTCTCCTCTCCCAAATTGAGTTGGTTGGTTCCATAATGGACTGAACCAACTCTATTATTTGGGAGGGGTGAACTTCCTCCCATGGTACAACCCATGCAGAGGCTGCGGTGTCAGAATGCGGAACGTGTGTAGCCCACTTTAAGAGAAGATGGACTAACGTGACAAATGTCAACAAATTCTCGACCGGCCCAGAAGTGAAGCGGCCCACCGGGAACTCTCCCGATTCTCCCGATTACCCACCCCGGGCCTGAGCTAAAGTAGGCCTATCTTGTCTTCTTGTCTACAAGTGTTCCTTTTTCACAAAAGAGAGTAACGCGAGTAACGAACTCATTTAAATTTCAGTAATTGTAACTGCGTTAATTGATTAAAAAAAATACTTTGTTACATGCTCGTTACCGCTAAAAGTAGTGGAATTACAGTAATGCGTTACTTTGTAACGCGTTACTCCCAACACTGGTTGTGAGACAGTTTTAGAGTCACATTCTTAGTGTGACGGTTTGGAGAAAAGAAACCAGGAGACGGACCCAAACGCAGATAGACACAGAGAGCAGAGGAATGATAAACAGGGATTTTCATATAGAAATGTCCAAAACAAAAGTTACAAAGCAGGTGAGTCCAAAAATGAGAAACTGAAAATCCAATAGGCAAAAAGACAATAAACAGGACTGAGTAACTTGGACATGTGCGAAAGGAAAATTAACAACAGGAACCTAGCAGACAAACCAACCAGCAGATAAAAGAGAGGACCATACATACACAATCAACTAATCAGACAACAAGACACAGGTGGGCAGCTGAAAGCTGATTGGTGGAAGAAACACAAGGGAACACAGAAAAGGAAAACCACTAAGACAGGAAGTGAAACTACCACAGGATAGCAGCAAAACATGATCATGACAGATAGAAGCTTTATTATGTTCAAGCTACCATATTCGGACACCCTGACTATAGTCATTATTAGACCGTGGTTTGCCATCGGACACAAGTTAGACAGATTTTGATTTTCATTCATTTATGGCAGGTTGCTCATTTCTCAACTTTGAGCTATATCACCTTTCAAGCTGTTGCATCAGTTTCATGCAATTCTCTTGAGCTAACTTTTGTTCTTAAATATAGAGAAATATTAAAGGCAAAACAAAGCAATGGACCATTTGGAAATGTATGAAATATAATAGACCAATTTGAAATGTTAGATATTTTAATTGAAACGTCAGTTATTTTAATGCAATAAGAACTTACATAATGGGCTATGCCATCGTACAGCAACCGTCTACTCAAATGCTGGCTAAACGGTGCATTACTTTATGCCCTCAAAACACAGACTGGCACAGACACTTATACCCATACACTCACACACACTCCTACACACACACACACACACACACACACACACACACACACTGCCAGCCCACACACTCAGCCACACCCATAAAAGTTATTTCAATAATACATGACGTTCATTGTTTATTTACTTGCTTTTATAAAAATGATAACGCTTTGAAAGAAAAGAGAAAACAAATAACATGTGGAGCAGGTGAGTGCCAATGCCTTCAACCCGCAAACTAAGGTCAGAGATGATAGAAAACGCCTCAAAAGGAGACACCAAAATGAAGAAACAAAGAGAGAGTGCAGTTCTTAGGGAAGCTGCAAACATTCCAATGTGTAAGAAACATTGTCGATAATATGAATCTAAATAGTGTAGGTGTGCTGGCTATCTGTCCGTAGATTGACTGACGGTTGAGATGGGGCAGCATAATGTCATTAAAGGAACAATCTCATCCATGTTGAGTGTGAAACATTCACTCCTTGTCGTCAGTGGTAGGTCTGAGAAGTGTGTGGACAGTGGCAGCTGTAGGCAGCTTTGATTTAATAGTTAAAATGTCTTTCAACTGTGACCCAGTTTCACTGTAAAAGGCAACGTATCAAAATGTCCACAGAAACTTGGATCACGCATCAACATGTCCACACATACTGCATGCTCAGCCCAAAACAATCACATTTTCTCCAGTATGGCATGTTATCCAGCTTTCAAGTGCTGCTAGTCTCTGTTGATGTATGCATCTACTACACTTACCACATTGTGGGTTTCTAAGAATCATTTGTTTTAAATGTGTGTTTTCGGTGACATCATTTTTTTTATTCAGGACTTTTTAAAAAAGTTTCCATTCGCTGTGAAACTGGGTCACATTTGGAATTTATTGTTACTTTTGTTAGCTGCCGTCCTCAATAAATGAGTAACTTACAAACTTTTCCGAATTACGTATACTTCTAGGTTTCTTGGGCTGTAATGTTGAAAAGAGCCGCGTACCGTGTCTGTGTTATGTAACCTGATTGGGCGACCTGTGAGCTATTTTTCAGAGTGTTTGGAACTTTGGATCTGAAGGGTGGGGATTAGCATTAACTTAAAAAGAATACCATTACCCTATTTAAATGTGAGGTTAATTTAAAGCTAACCCACCAAGACCTGGTAAATCACAATGACTGTTTGTAACCTCATTATCACATTTCATTAAGCACAGTTACATCTAAAGGGAAGAACATTAAAGTGCAGGTGACATAAGAAACAGTCTACCATTTACACTTTGGCCGTGACTAATCTTCCAATTTACAGTGTTTGAAATAATTTAGAATGAATACATTTTCCCTCTATATCTTTCAGGATAAGAACTACAACACGTTCAACCCCATCACTCCCAGATCTCCCAGTCCAATTCTAAATGTGCAAGGGGAAGTCCATCCTGAATCTCATAACATTGATCAAATAACACCAAAAGAGCTCAATCCAGCTACCACCGGTATGCCGTCTCCATCCAGTGCGAGAGCTGAACCAGCTGGGATCGCCCCCACACGCTGCCTCTCACCCAGTGCAACACCAAGCAGACAGGAAGTCAAGTGTGCCACGTGTGGATCAGAGGTGGTGAACCAGGTTGTGGATGAGAACAGCAGTGTACCGCTTTCAAGGAGACTCCAGCAAGAAGTCAAATTGGATGACTCCACACAGCACAAGGTACTGCTTGTATCTACAGCAGCCCTCATCCAGAGGGCTGCGGCTCTATATATTTATTTTGTGTCAGAGACACAGCCTAGGAAGACTTGTTTGTAATGCCGTGCTGAGAAGGATCAGGCTATACAGTCTGTTACAAATTGAGGTTGGCCGCCGCTCCAGTTGAAAAGATGCAGGATCACAGGATAGTCAACTGGAGAGATCCCAAGGCCTGAAGGGAGATCTGTCACTTGGCAGTTGCTTTCTGCATTTGCGTAACTCACTGCTGAGACATGTCCCAGCATCCTTCATCACGGCAGCTCTTGACTGCTGATTTGTGCCAACTCCAGCAGGCAACATGCAGTGAGGGCTTTGACTGAAAGGTTGTCAGAGAAAAATGACACAGTTTGTTTCCCTCCCTGCATTTCTGGTTTATTGACTGCCATTGATTCAATACCAAGGCAACACTACGCATGCACAAGTCAGGTTAGCATAGCCTTCTGCTAAACTAGTAAATCCACTGTGTAAGACATTTCCTCAGAGGGTCTAAACAAAGACTACCCAGCCTGGCCTTGAGCTTTGTCAATGACTTTGAATAGGTCCGTTTGTATATGGAAATATGCTGTTCAATGACAGGCTGGGGGCTGGAGTAATTTCTCTGGTATTGGGACAAAAGAGGAATATATAGTTTACTGTGTTGAGGGATTGGAACAGGAGTTTTTCTGTGGGAGTAAGATGGGAGAAACAGGAGTGAAAATCCACTCCTGTTTCACCCTCTAGTGTGTATGTGTGACTGTGACTAAGTGCATTGTCATTGGACTTGCATCCAAAAGAGTCATTTATTTTTTTCCACAGGTAATCATTTTAAAGGCAGAAGAGAACGACACACTGACGCCTGTTGACTGCAGCGATTACAACCTACACAAGGTTAGCCGTCTGCGGATGCACGGGGATGATGATCACGAGCTTCGAATGCTGGCGAGTCTGAAAAGAGAGCAGGAAGCATATGAATGTCGAGCCTCAGGCCTCAGTGCATCGCAGATCCACCACTGCAATGTCAGCATCAGCATGAGCAGTGACGACGCCTCTACCTGGACCCACATCTCCATGGTCTGTGCCATCATCCTCTGCTACTCTTGATCCTTTCTTGTTGATTCTTCACTAACGAGCAACACTCACATGCAGCTCATCTACTATTTACAATCATTAGTACGTTGTCCTTCTCTCTATCCCGTTTGGAATAATTATTTTGACCCGGGTTGATACTGACCCTGGTTAATTTCCATTTCAAACCTCCAACTTATGCCACCGTGAAGTGCTAATGCACCTTTTTCTCCAGCGTGGTTTCTGCATTTCAAAAGATTATGGAGATAGAAGCACATTAATTGGCCTTGCACAGCTTTTAAAAGCACACTAGCATAATGTCTACGCTTCCCAGCAGTGACAACAAATTATTATAGGTCATTTGACATGATCCCCAGATCCCTTTTTAGAATTCAAAGATGGCATAGTTTGCTCTTGGCTGTTGAAGGTCATTTAGATCCATGGACCATTAGCATAAGCACATTGCACTCATGAAGAGAACACTGCCCTGCCTAGCCCTACTGGGTGCACTGTGAGATCCCCAGTGATACAATCATCACAGATGCTGGCGTTGAAGGCCTGTTACCATTTCTGTACTTGCAGATATGCATTAATATATACTGAGATTCAAGCAGAAAACATTGAATAGTGGTAATGCCGCAGGGATTTTCATTTCACTGTTTCTTTTAGAGGACACAGTGATGTGGTGACCAATACAAACATATATCTTTTGACCAGACCGTTAGAACAGTTTTCCACAGGGACAGGATGAAATTTACTTTTGACTTAATCAAACCCTGAAGGGATGTTTTCCGAATAAGCTGCGGTACTTTGCAATGACTTATTATTACATATGGCAACAGCACCACCATCAGCATATACAAAAAGTGCTTTGCCAATACAGAGAGAGAGAAAAATACAATTTAATTTGTCAAATACAGATATTGTTGTTTTTTGGTGAGTCATTGTAAATGTTTTTCTAGTCTTCCGACCACTGAAAGCACTTTAACACTACATGTCATCATTCACCCATTCACACACCGGGTGAACATGCCCATCAGGTCTATATAATCATTCATAAAACATTCACACATCGCAGAAACAGCCTGCTGGGGCAAATCCAGGCTACATTTCTCTTCCAAGGACACATCCGCATGGCCTAACGGAGCTGGGGATCGAACCGCCGATCCTTTAAATGAAGGACAACCCTGCTCTGCCGCTGAGCCACAGTCACCTCTTGTAACAAATACGACTTTTAAAAATGATCTCATAAGTGTCTGTGAAAGACAAAAACGGAGATGGTTTTAGGAGCCACGAAGAGAATAGTCACTGGAGCTGAAACTCCTCCAGTAGAAATGTCTTGTCCCTGGGTGCTGTGACTCAAGTGGCCTGTTGTTGCCATCTCTACTGTTGCTGTCTCTGCTGCTGAAACTACTGTACCAGTAACTTCACCCCCAGGCGATTATATATAAGAGCAAGAGAGAGATTTGATACACATTCTCTAGCATATAACTGAGATAAGAACTGTCAAGTCTGTTTTTTCCTGTTGGACCATGGTGTTGGATTACAGCTATGACAGATTGAAGAAAGAAAACACTCAAAAAGGAAAACTCCAACTAAAACCTTTTTGTATAGAATGCTCAACCCCTCTTGGCTTGAAAACTGGCAGTTCCATCCTTCATTGTGAATTTATGTCAGTCAAAATAAACTCCAGTGGGGATGTTATAATGTTCTATTTATATTGAATAGGTGTTTGGTTTTAACATGGAGTTAAAACCATCAAATATATCATGTGATGGGATGAAAGGTTTGTGAAAATATTCAACTATATTATTTTTGGTAATAACAATTCATTACTGACGAGAGCAGTGTAAAGGACTGCTTTTATTCCCAAATGTTTTTTACTGAACTGACAGAATCTGAATTTAAATAATGTGACAAACAAAAGATAATAATAACATTCATTACTCCCTTTGAAGATTTTAAGACAATTTTTCTGCCGTCTAAAATTCTGCCTGTCAGTTTTTGAGACGGAGGCTCTCACAGCATTCCCCGGGTTTTATACATTCTGAACAACACAGTCAATGTTGAAGAGTTAAGTAATTGGCCAGTGAAACAACTCTTTACATAAATCAATACATGTCCTTTGCTTTTCCTGTCACATCTAAATGAGTTATGTCTGGCAACACTTGAGTCTTCAATTCCGCCGTGTATTCTCGGGTGTGCCTAGATTTACTTCCATTTAATTCCAGCCGGCTACTTTAATATATTAAATTCTGATTAGAATAAAATAGTTTTGATTATCAAGTTGCAATTTGTTCTGTGTATACATTTTACGACCACGAGCCTCAACTTCCAAACAAGGCAAGACGAGAGTTCCCACTCTCACTGGGTCAGGACCCACAGCTGGGTCAAAGGAGATTGTATTAGGATTAGAAATCAATAAATGTGCTAATTTCTTCCAACATGTTTTATTCAGCATATATGTCCGCAGTACAGTCAATGTTAAGGAACGTTCATGCATGCACACATTTGCTCTTCCTCCAATTTATATATAAGGCTTCTTGTTTAAAAGTCTAAAAGTGGGTTCCCAGAAAAAAGGTTTGGTAATCACTGCTCTTTATGAATGTGTGCACATGCTCAGCAGAGAGTTTGTGGCCTGCACAGTAGAGAGCGAGGGTCGCCTTCAGGGTTTGACAGAATGTAATTGTTTGCACAGACTGGGGACATCCTCAGTGAAGGTTTCAATAAATAATACAAAGAATTAGCAATAAGGCCTCATTCAATTCAGTTTATTTTGTATAGCGCAATATGACAAATTTGCCTCAGAGAGCTTTACAATCTGTACACATACGACATCCCTGACCCAGAACCTCACATCGGATCAGGAAAAACTTCCAAGAAATAGAATAACCCTTTCACGAGGATAAAAAGGGAAGAAACCTTCAGGAGAACAACAGAGGAGAATCCCTCTCCAGGATGGACAGATGCTTATGATTATGAATTTATGATTCCTAATCACAAAAGTTCTGATCAATCAGGAAGAGGCACGGTTTGAAATATGAATAGTTATTTACAGACAGTATTCTCCTTTGCAATAATGTATGTCATCGGACCCGACTGGGTCCGATGCCGTGGCCCTGCTGATGCTCCGCCCACTCCTCCTCTCTACCTACATCTGCCTGATGGATCATCGAGGTCTGGATCGTGGAATATGCCTACTACCAACTATGCCATGGCCCTGTTGAGACTCCGCCCACACTTCCTCTCTACCTCCATCTGCCCGATGGATCATGGAGGTCTGGATTGTGGAATATGCCTAGTACCAACTATTCATACACTCTGTCATATTCATTGATTGTGTTGTAACTGTGTTTTAATTTGTGTATAATGATTCCTTCTGTACACATTACATCTATTGTTCTGTCCATCCTGGAGAGGGATCCTTCTCTGTTGCTCTCCTGAAGGTTTCTTCCCTTTTTTCCCCGTGAAGGGTTGTTTGGGAGTTTTTCCTGATCCGATGTGAGGTTTTGGGGCTGGGATGTCTCTATGTACAGATTGTAAAGCACTCTTAGACAAATTTGTAATTTGTGAAAAAGGGCGATACAAATAAACTGAATTGAATTGTATGTTTACAATCCGGTAGGTAGACTTATTAAAATATTAAATATTGAAGTCAACATATATAATGGAATTTGTTCTCTTTCTGCCAATTTCTTTCTCGTGGGGAGATGCCCCCTGGCCACCCGAACTCACGTTGTTTCTTGCCCTCATTATATCCCACTGGCCCACCTAAATTAATATTTCTAGCCAAGTGGTTCATTTGAACACTGGCATTGAGCCATGTTTCTGTTCTGATCAAAACAAGTACAATAACACAGTACAATACAAAGTCCAATTTGGGAAGATAACTTCTTATGTTTAGGTAGTCTGAATCCAATATAGTTATTAAAATAAAAGAATTATTATTATTAGATGTGTTAGGAAAGGAAATAATCTTATGAAGAAGAGTAGTGATAGGTCAGAGATTCGCTAGTGTTAAACTGCTCAGCTGCAATGGGGATAGGGCTAATAATAGGAGTAGCATATAATGAGGAAAAAGCAGGAAACCGGCCAACAGCATGGCGCTGATCGACCAGCAATAACCTGGAAATGCTTTTGATAAAGATGTTAAAAAGATCACTAGCACTGTGCAGCGTAGTTTTACAAGGACATGTTTTGACCCAAAGGTTTCTGCTGAGATGATGTCTCCATAACAGAGTGCCAGAAATAATTGAGTCTATAAAGCTATGCTGAGGCTGATCAGTCAAGCAGAGCTCTTTTTTTAAACTTTACTGAATGTTGTAGCATCATTTGACCCAGCAGGATAACGGATGATGCACAGGGGTGAATATGTTAGAAGGATAGTGCAGCTTGAGCGCCATCATAGCTATATGTTTGAGCATCAGTCAAGGAGACTGGTGAAACAACAAAGGTGCCGCCTACAAGAGCCAACTAGAAGTTGGCCCGTGTTGAGGACCCAGCAATACCGGGTGTGCAGACACACTTTAAACAAGACCTATCCTTTGGGTTTTTGGGGGGGGCTGGACAGCAGGTCGTGTTTTAGACAAGTCATCAAATTGACTCTGCAGCTACAGCATGTTGTTGTGTTCACTCACTGACCACATTGTGCTGCTGAATAAAGAGGTGATCAAAACAGGTGATGCACTTCTGTTAGCAGCAGATGTATGAACTAATTATTTTGGCGCCAAGCCTTCCCTTTGATTCTGTGGTTCATGCAAGTTTAAAATACACTTGAGGCACTGGGTTTAATATTACAGATAGAGTACAGAAATGGTTTAGCTCCTACCTGCTCAAAATCATTTTCTCTGTCATGAGACAGTAACTAATCATCATCAGTACATATTACTTGCAGAATTCCACAGGGTACAATTGAGTCTCGTCTCACTTTTAGAAGAGGATTGCCTAAAGAAGGCACTGGAGTGTACAGACAGCTCAACATTTACTTAAGCAATGCAAAGACTACAGCTTCAGCATGACTGCTTCTTCATCAACGCCATGTAACATAATCGCCTTTAAACAGGCTCCAGATTTAAATAGCCTCCTGGTCTTTAGCTTTGACAAGATGGAGAGGATAATGCACTTGTGTTTCTAACAGCGGAATATTACTATTTAATGAATGTGAAACCATTCTTTTCTTCTTCCTCTGTGAAATGTATCTTATACGCACATCTCTCAATGAATGTCCCTTTTTTCTTAAATTTTTTAAGGTTTGACAGAAAGTCAGTGATGTTTCATACTTGCCATTTAATATGGCACACAACATACAGGAGGCCTTTTTTTTAAATCGTGACCTGAACTGGCCGCATATGAATTTCCCTAAACTGTAGAAACTTTAGGATTAATTTGTGGTCAAACTAACGACATTGAGAAAATATTCCTCGTTTGGCAATATTGTTGATGTGTGCCTGTACATTTTAATGAGCCACTGTTTGTGATATTGGGCAACTATATTGATTTTCTTGACAGTGGTCTCTCCACAAAACGGGTTCATCCCTGGGACAGTTTATATGTCAAAACACGCACAATTCCTGTTGAGAGACATAAATCATTTGTCAAGCAATCAAGCTTAAATAGTCGTCTGGTGGTGGTTAAGCACTGTGAGTGTACATTGAATTATTCGTTGCCCCAATAAACCATGCAGTGTTTTTAAAAACTTAATGGAGATAACTGAATACTGCTAATGATTTTTGGAAACACTCTGCTCATTTTTGAGTTATGAGTATTTGTGGAAATTTCAACACTACCTTTGACTTTGTGCTTATATTGCAGATCAAGCCAGCTAATCAAGGTCACCACTATCAGAAGGAAATGAACCCCCTCCTGCAATCAAACCCCAGGTAAGAAAGCAAATGTCACACAGCTCCACGGTGTGCATTTATATTTATAATAAAATGTACACTACTCGACAAAGTTAACAGTCTTTGTGTAGAAACTACGCATTCCGTGATGTTACTTATATGTTGTGCATGAAGGTCGAGCTATTGATAGAGTCGTTCTCTTTAAAAACAACAACAGGCTCTCTCCCGCAAGTTCCTGGAAAGTAGAAGTGATAATACTTGAGAAAGGTGGTAGCCACACTGATGTATTTCATGTAACAGACAGACTGCTGACAATGCCTAATGTAGCCTTCTTTTTGTATTTGGCAGCACGTACGTGAAACTCACCCTAAAATTCATAATCAGATGGTACCTGCAGTGACTGCAGATTTAAGGTTAAAGGTCAACTGTCAGATAGATATGCAAATTGGGGCTTTTCTCGCTCACAGATGAGTCTGAATAAATTGAGTCTGTGTCAGGTACTGTAGTTTTCTTCTCCCATAAATGCTTCAAAAGGAGAAATGATTGGTTGTGAAGGCTGAAAGCAATTAAGACATTATTGTTATTACTATTATCATTCATACCTGTAATAGTTTCAGAAAAACATGCATTCAAACGATTGGAAGGAAATTCAAATTGGACACATTTTCAAACTTTGTCTGATATCTGACAGAATTGTCAACTTGTTCTACTCAATTTACATCTTTGATCTAACATTGCCTTCACTCCACTTGTAACGTATCCGCATAGCAATGCCAGCATACTTGTTTTGCTCGAGTATTAAAAGGATAGTTCATGTTTTTTTATGTGAGGTTCTCTGATGTAGTTATCCATAGCATATTATCTTCAGTTGATGGCGGGCAGCACGTTCTCTTTTTGGTGAAGCAGAGAGGGGTACCAGCAAAGGACCAAAGCAATGCACTTCTGTGGAAAGGGACAGATGCAAAACCTATTTTGGCATCCTTAAGAAAGTATCACCTGAATTAATCAATATGCGTTCAAGTGTACTGTACGTTTAGAATTCCAAAGGGGAAATTAACTAAAAGTTAAACTTATCTCAGCTGTAATCAATGACTATGCACACTTCTACAGTCTATGGTTTCATTACTTTGCTTAAGTTCTGCTGTCTGTTCCTCCAAAATGGAGGCATTATGACTATAGATATAAAACATGTAGTCTACAGCACACAGATTGACAACAACTTTACAGCTTCAGGCGCCAGTACTTTTTAACCAAGAAATGTCTCTTTCATGTCATGATGCCAGACAAAGGAATCAACTCGGTTGAGTGGGCAGCGGTATCAAATGTCCAGAGCCAGGCATGCATTAAGCATCAACCTCACGTTTCCTTGCTTATCATAAAAATGTTTTACTTGAAGGATTAAATAAATGCTTCAGGTCGCAGTTGCGCTCTTGAGACACGACATGAGAGCCTACATTGAGCCCCGTGTAGACAGCTGCAAAGATCAACATGAGAGAGCATCTAAACAGGGCTCGACCGTTTCACACTCAAGCATTTTTCAAGTCTTTTCTAATTATTTCTATATTACAGTTATTGTTTTGCTTGTTATATTAACCACTGGCAACTTTATATGACCCTTTGTTTTCTAGATAATTCATGTTAGAAAGAAAGTCCGAAGAAATGAAAAGCAGGAGTTGGACTCATCATTAAGCACCGTCTTTCAGCAGTCATACAAGAAGAAATCCATTATTGATGAAGCAATGGCCAACTTCTGCAAGGCGGGAGCTTGTAGTTCATAGTGCAAAGCAACCACAAGACATGTTCCACCTTGGTTTACCAGACTAAGGGTTACAACCAGAGTACAGATACAGTTCTAAACTCGAAAAGAAAACATATTGATCAATGGGCTGATGTTACTGGAGGAGGCAGCATAATTTACAACAGATAGGTTTTGGGAAAGTGCATCCAATATTAACTACAGGTATATGCAATGCTCAAGAGAATACATTGTGTAGCTCAGAAAGTGGGGAAATCAAAAAGGCAAATTACAACACTTTGTCGTGTGTTGAACATTGCAGATGGCTGTAACAGTAAAAGAGTATCTGGAAGTGGAATTTATTTTCCTTAAATTAAGGTGAATGGGCTTCTTAAGTTTCAAGACGAGATGAAATATAGTTCTGAAAAGTGTAACCCTAATGGACATTTAGTCAGTTTTTTTAAATATACAGGACTGTCTCAGAAAATTAGAATATTGTGATAAAGTTCTTTATTTTCTGTAATGCAATTAAAAAAACAAAAATGTCATGCATTCTGGATTCATTACAAATCAACTGAAATATTGCAAGCCTTTTATTCTTTTAATATTGCTGATTAAGAATAGAATGCTTACAGCTTAAGAAAACTCTAAAATCCTATCTCATAAAATTTGAATATTTCCTCAGACCAAGTAAAAAAAAAGATTTATAACAGCAAAACAAAATCAAACATTTGAAAATGTGTTTCCAGGTGTTTCGAGTTAATTAGACGATTCAAGTGATTTGTTTAATACCCTACTAGTATACTTTTTCATGATATTCTAATATTTAGAGATAGGATATTTGAGTTTTCTTAAGCTGTAAGCCATAATCAGCTAAATTAAAAGAATAAAAGGCTTGCAATATTTCAGTTGATTTGTAATGAATCCAGAATGCATGACATTTTTGTTTTTTTAATTGCATTACAGAAAATAAAGAACTTTATCACAATATTCTAATTTTCTGAGACAGTCCTGTATATATACCTGCAAGGAAAATTAGTGATGAGTTTTGGCTCCAAAGTTCAAATATCTCTTTGAGGCAGGTTTAATATGTTATAGGACAAGATAGAAGAACACGTCTTCGTCTTCGTCTGTTGCTTTTTGTGGCGGCTGGCAAACATCTTTTGGGTGCATTATCACCACCCTCTAATCTGGAGTGTATACTTAATGAAAGTAAATATCTTATTCTAAAAAAATTTAAATTAAAAACAAGAAAAACAAACAAACATAACAATAAAAGTAAAATGAAATCTCAGATTCTACTCATCAATCATGTCGCCTCTAAATATTCCAACACTACCTTCCAGCTTTCATCACTAAAGCATTTCTTCAGTACTTTCATAATATTACCCTCTCCGATCTCTCCTAACCCCTTTCTTAGAACAGGGAGGGGAGCCGGGCTGTTTTAACAGGAAGGAATTGATGATTTGATTGAAGACAGGTGTGGAGATGACGTGCAGGTGTGGAGATGAGCCGTGACTCTTCTCTGCTCATCTCCATCTCTATGTTGGTGTTTACAACATGCAGCACGTTACAAGAGAAGACAAAGGGATTGCATCATAGGTCCGCTACTCAAATGATGCACCTCTTCTCTAACACTTTTGATTTATTGATGAGCAGTGAGGTAGCCTGTTGTAAGCATGTGTAGACTAAGAAATGTTCATATTTCAAACCTAACATGTTTTGGGGCTCTTTAAATATTTAGTGAGGTTATGCTGTTTTATTGAATGTCCACTGAAATGAATATGACTATGTACAGCTACCTTAATCCCCGACTTGTTTCACAAAGAACTACAGCATCCGCAGCTGTACTTCTGAAATGAGACGATGAAGCAAGCCTTGATTTACAGACTGGAAGACCAGCTGCACAGGCTTTGTTGTTTTTTATGCTCCTTTTCTTTTTGGCATTGCATGCTGAGAATTCCTGACAGTGAATTCTATCATGGTATTATTTGACATCTCTGGAAGGCTTCCTTGCTTTTGAGAACTACATTCTCCTTGAGAGCCTAAATGCTCCTGCTGCTGTGCTTAATGTTTCAACATGAGTCTTTGCATGTGATGCTCTTTGATTGGCTAACATGGAAAACCACAAATCAGAAACAGGGACCTTGAGTAGCAATTCAATTCAATTCAATTTATTTTCTACAGCCAAAAATCCCAAATTTGCCTGAAAGGGCTTTACAATCTGTACACATACAACATCTTCTGTCTCAGGACCTTCACATCGGAACAGGAAAAACTCCCCCAAAAAACGAAGAAACCTAACATCAAAGTGGAGTTACAACACTTTCAATGCATGTGAGATAAATTATTTATATAATGATGGGAGTAAGCTAAATATTTATAGCAGTAAGTGGATACAATAGAATATTAATGATAATAAAAGTAATAGTAATGTGACGAATAATTATGATACTAGCAGGGCCACAAGAGGAGGCACAACCACAGTCCACAATGCATGGACACCTGAGGCGAGAAAGCACGAAGACTCCGGAGAAGAAGCAACGTTAGTAATTTGCATTAATAAAACATGAATATATACAGACAGAGAGAGAGAGAGAAGAATAGAAAAGAGCTCAGTATTTCATAGGAAGTCCCCCGGCAGTCTTGGCCTATAGCAGCATAGGGGCTGGACCAGGGCAAACCTGAGTCAGCCTTAACTATAAGTGCTATCAAAAAGGAAAGTCTACTCTTAAATGTGGTGAGTGTGTCTGCCTCCCGGACTGACACAGAAGATGTTTCCCAGAAGAGGAGCTTGATAACTGAAGGCTCTGGGTACCATCTTAATGTTTGAGACTCTAGGAACCACAAGTAGCCCTGCATTCAGTGAGCGTAGCTCTCAAGTGGGGTAATAGGGTACAATAAGCTCCTTAAGATATGATGGTGCCTTGCCAATTAAAACTGTGTAGGTTAGGAGAAGGATTTTCTTAGTTTGTGTTACAAGCTTGATTAGACTTATTAGAGAAGCCTGCTAATAGGGAATTGCTGTAATCTAGTCTAGAAGTAACAGATGCATCAACACAGTTTTCTACATCACTTTGAGACAGGATGTGCCTGAGTTTTGCTATGTTACCAACTTGAAAAAAGGCAGTCCTTGAAATGAGTTTAATGTTGGAATTGAAGGACCTAACCAAATCAAAGATAAATTAGATTATTTACGCTAGTGCTGGATGTCAGGGCAATGCAATCTAAAATAACTAAATCATTAGATTCAATTTCTGAGGTGTTCTGGGCCTTGTAGGATAACTTCAGTCTGAGTTTAACATCTGGAAGTTGCAGTTTTTTATATTTTAGAGAAATGCTTGAAATTTAGTGAACTGGCAGGTTTTTTCTAGCTTGATCAATCCAAATTACTAAATATCATCTGCATAACAATTCAAGTTTATGGATGATAATATTGCCTAATAATTGCTCCAAGCACAGAACCTTGTGGAACTCTTTGACAAACCTTCGTGTCCATGGAGGATTCATTGTTTACATACTAACTGTGATCAATATGATAAATAGGTCTAAAACCAGCTCAGTATGGTTCCTTTAATACCAATCAAATGTTCTAGTCTTTGTAATAGGATGTGATGGTAAATGGTGTCGAATGCAGCAAGTCTAAAAAGACTGATGCAACTAGGAGGTCATTCGTCATTTTCAACAGTGCTGTCTCTGTGCTACAATGCACTCTAAATCCTGACTGAAAATCCTCAAATAAACTATTGTTATGTAGAAAGCAACACAACTGATTTGAGACGACTTTCTCAAGGATCTTAGAGAGGAAGGAAAGGTTAGAGACCGGCCTGTAGTTAGCCAACACCTCTGGATCAAGAGAGGGCTTCTTAAGAAGAGGTTGAATTGCAGCTACTTTGAAGGACCGGTACATGGCCTGGTTGTAAATACAGATTGATAATATCTAGTTGAGAGGTACTAACTAAAGTTCAAACTTCTTAAGCAACCTAGTCAGGATGGGTTCTAAGAGACATATCGATTATTTAGATCTTGAAGGTGTTGATTTGAACAGTAAAACCAATTGTGAAACGCAGTGCCAGGATGTCAGACAAATGGAGTTGCCTTGACAATGTTTCACTGGGAGATATTTGGAAAGCTTAATTTCTATGGACTATAATATAACCGTGCAAAATCAGTGTTCTCACTCAAATCAAACTAATTTATTCCCTCAACCACTGGTTCGTCCTTATCTGATTAATAATTACTTAAGAATTGATTCACTCTCCCCAAGTTCCTTTTAACATTTTAAGTTCAATTTTTCAGCACTATAGAGGCCTTTGTCCTTGAAAACAGCTTTCATTAACTTCTGTACTCTGTTCCTGACTATCACACAATCAAATTGGTGTTAGTGTATAATGAATGCCTTTGTTAGAAAGGAAATTCAGAGCCTCTAAATTAATGTACTTGGTCACTTTAAAGGCGTTAGTTTAAAAATGAAGAAAATATCTTATCCAGGCTTAAATTCTTGGAGAAATGAGATATAGATAGACCGGCATAGCATTGTTAATCCTTGCATTTATTTTTTATTTTCACCAGAAATAATGTAATCCTTGGTAACAATAGTGCCTGCATTTATGTGTCTTGCTATTTCAGATGTTATTAAATTGAAAGCTGTGAAATTGAAGCTTTTACTTACAATGTTGTTTCATTGACATACTATAAAACCGGTCTCTGAAGTAGCTATGTCATCTTTTGTATTTGCTTCACTGGTGCAGTGAGTTCCAGGTATCATGTCACGAAAGTTACATATACCTACATTATGAAAATGTAATACTGTATATACTGTACTTAATACTGTATATTCGACCACCTTATGTACAGTGTGTTTTTTATGTTTTTATATTTTTCTTATTTTTATTATAGTGTGTTTGTACCTCTGTTGACTCGGAGAGCCCTGCAAAACAATTCCAATGTGTCTGGACAGTTGGTCTAGGCACAAATGGCAAATAAAAAACCTTGAATCCTTGAATCTTTGAAGTATTATAGTATTTATGTACTGAAATGATGACAATGGGGATTCATTGGCACCCATTAAAACCAACACGCTATTCAGTCTATTAACACTAAAGTTAATCATTAAGATAATTTAAAAAATCTTTTGAACATACCCTGCTAAAAGTATTAAGATTTCACAATTTTAGTGTCGTCAACAGACTATATTGGGGTTAGAGAATGTACTTTTTTTTGAGAGGAAGTGACATTATCAATCATTGATAATGAACGTTCGAATTGTTTGGTGTCAGCTAAATGTTGTACAGAAGAAGAGTATAGGACCTCATTAAATATGTTGTGATATGCACTTGTGAGATGGTATCTCCAGAGGCGAAAGATGTTAATGGATAATTGCGTAACTGACTATTATGAATTCAGTTTAACAGGGGAATCTTGCAGTGCTTCCAAGTAATAATTCATCTTGTGGCATTTTTTTGTCTCCCTCTAATCTTTTGCTCTGTACTAAAAGTGCAGTGTTTCACTTTACTGTAACATGATAGATGTATAGTTGTAGCCTGTGTAGCTCTCAGTCGGTGAAGATAAACTCATTTAGAGAGAAAGGAAGTCCTGCTCCCTCAGACGCAGGCAAGGTTAAGACATCTCCTCTGGGCCCGAATGTGGTAACTTGGAGTTCGCAGCTTGAGTCAGAATCTAATAAATGATCCTTCAGGTAAAACTGTGAGGCGGTGAGCCTAAGTGTGGAGGAGAAGTGGCTCAAGGACAATGGCTGCTTAGATGGGCTTGTGAGATCACACCATGATGGGACTTCATTGTTAGAATGTCATATGGAGGTAATTTGAGGGGCACGGTACAGTAGGATGGTGTGTGTAATGGCATGTGTTGTCATGACTGTGTGTTTTTATGGTCTTTGCCCCTAGGGAGTGGATGGACGTGCTCAGCCCTCCCATTATGCCTCCGAGCCAGCGGGGATGGTCAGGCAGCAGTCGGAACCATTTAGAAAATCTAATCGGAGGTACAGTAACCTTAATTTTGGTCATTTTGCCCCCCAAGACCCTACTATGTGATTTACACTCAGACAGCAAACAATACAATGCCTTAACATTACCACACTAATTGCTCAAATGCATAGAGCTAATGGAGACATTCACCCGGTGTCAAAGCTTCCATCCAAAGACTGCACTTAACATGGTGGAAAAGCATGTGAAACTGTATCTAATTAAGGGTAAAGACCCATAAGAGTGGAGCTCTCGGTCCTCCATATAACTCCATAGGTCAAAAGAGACAGGTTCATTACAGGTCTGTACCCCCAAGACACATCGACAAGGTTAATTGATGAAACCTTTCAGTTTACAACATCATTTTTAAACCTCTTACACAATGTGTCTTATAATTAGTTTTCATTATCATCGTCAAAGTTCTGATAAGATAAAAGGTTCCTCCCGGAGCATTCCATAACCTTTTTAGCATTTAACTGCCTGTCAATTTAATGGCTAAATTCTCACACTTTAAAGTAGTGGGGATTACAGAGAATCTCTTTACAGCTTCATAATGTGGTACAGGGTCTGGGTGTCTTAGGTCTGGATTGATGAGAGAAAAAATGTCAGCGACAGAAAACTTTTGAATCCACCTGAGTCTGAAGGTGACCTCACCATCCACAACAGCTGATAGAATCACCATTACTTATATCTGCCATATGCAACTATACATAGAACATCACAAATATATTTTACATTCATGTATTTTTTTTCATCTGTTCAAATTGAATTAATTTGAATTTCCAATGCACCGTTATCTATAAATGTTCTGAACAATTACTTTCAAGTGTTGCAGAGTAATCTTCTTGCATTATTGTAGGACGGGAGGAGTCTGTGAAGGACGAGGAGAAGGAGGATGAGTATTTGAATCTGCTCTATGACCCCTGCCTGAACTGCTACTTCGATCCAAAGACTGGGAAGTACTATGAACTCGCTTGACTCAAAGCTTGAGAGAATCTAAAAGAAGAAATCAGAAGTTATTGACAGTGGATGAATGGTATCATCCCCTTTTGAAGGCCTATATAAATGCACCATTCACAGAAATGTTGCTGCTTTAAGTTTTTGTGACACTAACAAGGGGATATGTGTCTCCATAAATAGTCATATTGGTATGTAAGGGAGAGGAACTCAATAAATAAGACAGATGCTTTTTGCAATAAATAGAGTCGTTGCCCTTTTAGTAGCACATCTGATGGTAGAAAGAGTATGTTTTTAATTCTTGGTGAGCAGATTAATGTCATCCTTTTGAATGAACTTCCTGGAGTTTCTTTTGACAAAGAGGATTTCTGACATTTAAGTTTTGCTTGGATTAGTATAACAGTAAAGGACATTTATGTTCTTTATTTATCATTATTTATTTTTTAAATAATGTAATTAAAAATATGTGGATATTTTGATGTATTGTTTGAAATAAATATGAATTAAAGTAAACATGTTGCTGATTTCATGTATTTATTTTCATAAAAGTGTCCTGGTAAGACGAGTTTGACAGAGATGTGCTTGCCCTGCAAAAGTTATGAAAGAAGATGATTGATTTTGAATTTATCTATTAATCAATTGTTGATGTTAAAATGATCCCTTGTTGTAACACGTGAACCTGTACTAGATGTTTTTGATGTAACCAACAGTAACAGCTGAAGGGGAGCTCTGTTCATCGGTCCTGTCAAAACACTGATCACACATTCATTTTGAAACCCACATTCATTTATCAAATTGTGATGCCCTGTAGTTTTAATCAAACAATAACCAAACTAGATTGATGGCTGAGCATTCAGTTGCCCCAGCCAGCGTACTGGGCCCAGATCAGGATAGGCCTACTCTTTTTGCCAAATACTGATGTATGCAAAGTGTTCACCATTATTGCATTATATTCATTGTCAAGGAAGTCTGTTCATATTTTTTTGTTAAACCATTTGAATATACTTTAGTTCCAACAAAAACTGTTTCCTTTAAGTTTTCTAGCCTTCAGGATGACTAATAATATATGTTTTCATAGTTTGATTTTTTGATGCAAAATATAGATTTTTGGCCAGAAATGTCTTCAAGGAGATCACAAACTAAAATATGCTTAATTCTCTGAAAACTAAAACAGTTTTGAATTTGTGCCTCGTTGGAGAGCCACGTGACACAAACATGACGTTTCCTGGAAGTGGGCGTGGACATATTGCTCTTCAACAGGTGAGAGCAACCAGGAAGTAAACAACCCGGCGTTTGACCTTTTGCTAACAGTCAGACAAAAAACATGTTGAGGAGTTGAAATTGTCCTCTTCCTTTTGGGTCTTTATTATAATTAAATAGGTTATATACTGAGCGTTAGTGTTTCACAATGAAAGTAGGTTAACCAGGCTCTAAATTCGCAACGATGTCAGCGCAACAGGTAATTATGAGAAGCAATACAGCAACTGTATCCGTTAAAATACGGCCATGCAAAAATACGACAAGTCATTCTTATCATCGTGGTCAACACGGTTTTTTTCATTAAGTTTGCAGAGGCCCACAATATTTAAACTCTAGATGTTAAGTTCAACTTTAAACTGTTTACAATTGACGTATACAGTATATATTGATGTTTAGTTCTTTGAAGAATTAAACTTATAATATGGTTATTAAAATGGATACACTTCAAGAGAGACAAAATCCTTTATTGCACAATGTTCACTATCTATCCATCCGGAAGTACTTTAGTTGCCAAATCCACCTGCCGTAATGTGATGAGAAATAACATATTCATTAATTTATTAATTAAACTATAGGAAGCTACAAATCTGTCTTTATCTGGCATTAAAAGATGCCTTCCAAGTGCATTTAAAAAGACGTTACATAAGGATCAACGGAATGCCGAAAATGTATTAATGTTAGAAAATAATGTGGATACGTTACAAGTGAGTTAATATCTTATCTCATCTTTAGTATCTGACTCCTCCTCCCGTGTGTGATTAAGTGTATCCTTTAGATTGTATGAATCCCATTCATCACTACAGAGATAGAAGTTCTCCCACTCTTCTCCGAACATATGATATTATGCATAGCTCTGATATTTGAGAGTTTGGCTTGTGATCGTAGTTCTGAAGTGAGTGATCATTTATTGTCAAAATCGTTGCTGTATGGCCTGTGATTCACACCCCTGCTGTTGAGCTCTTGGGTCATACATCAGCATGATCCATAACACACACGCTGTGCAGCTGTCATCTCTCCTACCCGTATTTCCTTTTGTATCTGAGCCACACATCATGGACTGCACTGTTACGATTATGGGCTCTTTAACTACCCCACTGTTTTATCTCAATGGATTCATTTGTCTTTTTAGGCTGGGTTAAGGCTTCACCCCGGGGTTATTGCATCGGTGATCTTCGTCTCTGTGGCGGCAATATTTGCTGCACTATTGATCACCCGAAGATACTGCTTCCCAGTCAAGTAAGTAGCCTTTATTAATGATCCTTAACACTATTATTCAAAAATCATATTACAATAACAACACATCACCCCTTTATGTCTCATATCTTTATTTCAGTGAGGCAGGATACAGATACTCACAGCTGAGGTGGATGGAGGACCAGGGTTCAGCAGTGACAGAGGCTGAAGGCGACAGGGGGCCCTGCACAGTCGGAGAGGAGTCAGACGAGGTCAGTGAATCATCCCTGATTGCAGCTTTCTCTGTTCTTCGTGCCTTTCTCTGTACAAGCCGACACAGCTGTAACTTTTCTTTATCGCTTCACATGACATTTTGTAAATTCATTTTTTTCCCTCCTTACAGGATCTTCTGGAATAAATCTCAGATGCGGATGCAAATGATCTGACTGAAAAATGGTTTGTTGTAGATGGATTGTGTGCTTTAGGGCTCCAGCTAATGATTCTTTCTATTTCATAATGGAAATATAATATGCTCCACACGACTTCAGAAAATAACTTCAGAAAACACTCACATTTTCCTACAACCCACGATGACATCATCAAATGTGTTGCTTTGTCCAAAACATTTTCAATTTAATATATTTTAAGACAAGAAAAAACAACAAATTCTCACATTGTAGAAGCTGGAACCAGCTAATGTTTAGCTTTTTTTTTGTGAACACTAAACGGACGACGGTCAGTGGTTAGCAGGTCCATCTTTTAATCAGAAATCAGAGGATCGGTGTTTCGATCCCCGCTCACGGGCCCGCCCTAGTCGTTGTGTCCTTGAGAAAGTCACTTAACCCTGAATTGCTCCCCGTAGCTGTGTCTACAGTGTATGATTGTAAGTCACTTTTTATAAAAGCATTACATTACAAGCAATGTAATGTAAACGTTTAAGTTTGAGTAGGTCACATTTGGAAAAAACAGCAAGATAAAGACAGATTTGTCTTTTTAAATGGCTAACCAAAAAAAACCAGCCCAGTTTTCCCAACTCTTAAAGTGTTGGCAGGACTTGCGCCTAAAGTTGCTAAATCTCTGAAGAAAGTCAGGAAGTCGGCAACTCTGACCATCCTTCAGGCCTCCCTCCAAAGCCACTGCCCCACAATTAAACAACCTCAATCCGCAGTAAAATATTTGATTCAACGGTGCTAAAAATACAAGATGTGGAGTATTTCTCCTACCTCTTAACCTCTCATCGTGGCTTAGGCTGAACCGGCGGCTTGCAGCTAACAGTATTAACTAAACAGTACTAACCAATAGTGCTGACAGAGCTAACAGTGGTTATGCTGCGGCAACCACCAATGGCTTTATCAGCTGTAACCGCTGCAGGTTTCTATGGAATAGTGCCTCAGCGACAACATACAACTTTGCTTAAATGTGGTTAAATATAGCTTTAATTCACTGGCAATGTAATACGTGCAAATTATTGGCAAATGTTGCAATCCTTCAGTATCATTATCCAGTAGTTGTGAAATATATGACTGCTACATAGCATCACATGGAGCTTTGACATTGCAGATGTTTCAAACTCCCCGATATACGTAGTCACACTAACAGTTGTTTGTTTTGAAATATATTTCCCATTTTCATGCTAACGTGAACCCACTTAAAATATTTTTGCTGTGGCGTTCAGAGTCCACCGACTCTTTAATGAACTTTAGGCTGAGTGATGTTGCATGATATTTTTAGACGGCTCTATTTCCCACAACAACAAAAAACTGCAACTCCACCTGCTAGAAAGTCACAAGTGAACATTGTTGGGATAACGTCAGCGTCACAGGACACTGGTGTCAGTTCACACTGATAAATCATTGATCAAAAATTCATTTCACAATGGTTTCTCTTTGAATGTGTGTTTGTATGATCAAGACATTAAGCAATAGAATCATTCTGTTGTCATCGCTATGAGGTTAAAGTTCATGTATTATTGCAGATTTTACTCTATTGTTACTGATGATAGTGTGAATGATGTCAGTAATGGCCACTGAATGTATATTTATATGTTATTGTACACATGGTATCTATTCATCCTGTGTTATGGTTGATTGTATTCGTCATCTGCCGTAGTTCACTATTTCTATCCCTTTTCTGAAGAACATCTCTACTGTTTTATTTTTGCTTAAATGAAAGAAGGAAACGACATGGATATGTTCTCTAATGCTATCCAGTCAAATGTCTCTGAATGCATAATGTTCCTTCTTATCAGTAATGTGTGGAACACATAGACCCTCTGCTGGTTCTCTTTAGTATTACACCATGTTAGGAATATGAAGACTGCTGTACACATACGCTGTTATAATGCAAATACCCTCATAAGTAGCACTAAGTAACACCTAATTTAACTCGTTTTAGATGGTTGGAGGATAACAGGTCAAACATATGTCACAGCATTCATTGTATCTGAGCAGTATCTAATGTTACTGCTCAAACTTACTTCCTGTAAAGTGTTTAATTCTTTACTATTTCAGTTTGTTTCATGCTTGTGTGGTGCAGCTGAATCTATTGTAGTTCATACGTTCTGTGTGGTTTGTTTCCTGTATTTGTCATCTATCTTTATGTGTGTGGTTCATTTGTCACAATATGACCACGCAGAGGCTTTAATTCCCTAATCAGCTACTCAACTGTATCTTGGTTATTATTATGAGCGTATTATGATCCGGCCACTGTAACTTTATTAACAATCCTAAAATCAGTTGATTACTACCTGAAGGAAATGCTATTTCAGTTGTGACCCCTTAAGGCAGGTGAAAGCTCAGACTGAGCTCCTGCTCAAGGACCAGCAGAGCAGAAGTGTAGTGGCACGAGGGCTTGGCCTCTGGGATTTATATGTGGGAAATGTTTATTAGGAATAACCCCATGTACCATTTCCTTTTCAAGTGGGTCTTTGAACATGCTCTTCAGTTATGACTAACTCTTGTGCAAACAGTGTTGTCCATCCATCACAAGTATGGATTTAAATTGTCCACCATTGGCATATTTATTTAGTGTTTATTGAAACAAGTCATTCTTTAGCCAGGTTTCCTTTGAAAAGCAAGCTTTAATATCAGTGGCATTGACCTGTAACACACGGGATACAATGTTTTTTTTCTAAATTCAGTTATCATGTGTTAGTTTCTTTTCAGATGTTGTGTGTTCCTATTCCACGTATATTTATTTGCTTTTAGTGAGAGTTTGGCCTTCTATTCTATCATCACTTTTGTAATAAACAGATAACCTCACACATCACATGGGTTTTGTGAATAATGTACAAACAACTAGAAAACTCCCAATAAATGAAAAACAATTTTTGGAACATGTTTTTATTTTTCGTTTACACATCCAATTTAAAATATGAAGCTTGTGATCTTTTTTTCTCCTCTTTGAGTCATTCCCTCTCCCGGTTCCAGATTGTTTGCCCGTCCGCTGAGCACAATCTGCTGTTTTCAAAACGCATGGTTCACGACAAGTTGTATCTGTTCCTGCTCCCGTATTTGACACAGAGAGACATTTGATTTTTTAATTCACAGTGGCTGTGCATGCCGAGTGCCACATCCTGTTTTTATGTTGTTCAAGGAGGGGCTGCTTTCTTTTCTTTAGTCATATCCAAACAACCTTCTCAGGCATGATTGGAGGAATTACCAGAGTGCATGTTCACAGATGAGAGGACACCAAAGCGTTGCTGTCTCTACAATATCACTTGTTAACAGGAACTACTTCAAGGGCATTTTTAAAGGTCTCAGCACTTGCCTTTAGGAACTGGAAGCTATCTGAGCTATTGCCGATATGAGAAATCAAGGTGAGATTTCACTTTATTTCAAAAGCTGGTCTTTTTGTTTGTATCTCTGCCAATCCTCATCTTTTTGTGGTTGACAGTTGTTTTGCTTCTTGCTGCTGTAATTGTTGTCCTTCTAACCTGGGGACTTTCCATCAATTCATTTGATCATCTGGAGGAAGCAGGATATATTCTTGGTGAGCTCATTTCTATTACATCATAAATCCTGATTTACCTATTTTTATTTGGTTTTATTTGCCTCATTTTAATAACACTGCATCCATTCTTTTATTTTAGGGTTTAATGACAAAGACCAAATCAAAGTAAAATTCCAAAGAGGTAAATTTAATTATGAAGGTACTTTTTTTTTTACATAAAATGACTTCCACATGAACTGTATGTGTGGTTTTCGTCTTGATCAGAAGTACTTTTCTCTTAACATATTCAGCTACACTAAATGGGACGAAGTGCAGCCTCACCAGAGTCTGTCCGTCGGACCATTTTGCTTTACAAATCATCAGCGGAGCAGCTAATGTTGTTGGACCAAAGATCTGCTTCGATGGTAAAATGTGCGTGTTTGATACGGTATTACTGGACATAACTAAGGATGGAAATGTGTGTGACTGAGTGAAATTCAACTGTATCTGTATCTCAACAGCATTATGAGTAATGTGATGAATAATGTGGGACCAGGACTGAACATTGTGGTGGTAAACGGTGAGTAAGAATATACTCTGACAGATTATTGTAAAGTTCTGTACTGTAAATAATGTATAGTTTCTAAAACAATTCAAACATTCACATGTGTAATAGTTTTGGGCTTTTGATGTTTTGACATTAAAACCAGCAGTTGATAAAACCATCTCACCCAAAGGTCTCATAGTCTCTCCACTCTGGACGTTTCGATTATATAACAGAATCTTCATCAAGAGATTAAAGAGAGGAAAGTCCTGATAGTGATCATGAAACAGATCATTTAATCGCTTCACTTCCATTAAAACAGGTGCAGCTGTTGACAACTAAATGGTGTGTTTTTTTGGTGGGGGGGTTCCATCTCAGGTAAAAATGGACAAGTGGAAAAATTTGGCTACCTTAATATGGATTTTGGAAGTAAGTTGTGTGTCTTTTTTTGTTATTTTAATCTTATTTTAAATTTGAAAGTTTATTAAAACCTTAAAATTATCTTTTTCTTTAAATTTATTTGAACAAAAGATGCAGAATACATCCTGGCGTACCTGAAGGAGATCCAACCTGGAATGATTGTCTTGGTGGCCTCGTTTGATGATGTGACACCGAAGTGAGTCCACATCTCAAGGATTCAACGGCTAAATTGATTTCATAGCACACAGCTCGACCCTATCCTCTTGCTTTTTGGCAGAATGACAGACGACATGAGGGAGGTGTTTGTCGGAATGGGAAGCACTTTGATCAAGTCCGTAAAACCCAGAGATAGTTGGGTGTTTGCCGGGCAAGCAGGGACAGAAAACAGAAGCGTCTTTGAGAAGGTTAGTGAGCCTGTTTGTGTCAGAGAAGTCCATCTAGTTTTAAAAACAGAAAACAGAAAATAAATCAAAAAGCAACATAATGTATGATAAAATAAATGTCCTCTCCCAGGGCTCCAGACTAACTTTTTTAACTAGGAGCACAGTCGCTCCTAACTTAAAATGTTAGGGGCGCAAGCAGAAAATTTAGGGGCGCACTTTTTCCTGGGTCAAAATGGGTCTTGGGTGCTCCCAAATTTTTTTTTTGCGCGCTATGCGCGCACCTTCTATTCATGCAGTCGAGCTATTGAGTGCGTGATCAGCAGCTGGCCGCTCTGCCGTGATACGCGCACACAGGTGAGCACACCTCCTTGAAACATACTATTGAGAACATATTCGCTGACATGAACCTGATGAACACAGTTGTTTTTTGTTTTTTCAACGCAGACTTTTTTTTGCCTTAGGCGCTCGGAATTTGTCATAGGCGCTCGGGAAAACGGCTTAGGCGCGCACCCACATTTCCTCTATGCAGGAAAAACCCTGCGCACACTATGAATCGACTTGCAAAGTTTTCCCATCATTTTTACTGTATTACTGATAAATAATTTGACAATATACAATCTTATGCCTGTTTGCCTTCATGAACTGCAAAAAATTCACAACAGAACTCTTCAGAAGTTACTGTATTGAGTTTAAACATATTTTAAGAGAAAACATACCTTGAGCATGTGCATGTTGCACTTCGATGTGGCCAATCAAAACATTTATTGGTTTCTAGAGCTGCACCGATCAGGTTTTTGGTGCCGATCACCGATCACTGAAATCAGTATCTGCCGATCCGATAATACCGATCACCGATCACGGTGTTGATTGAAGCATTCTATTTATTGTGTAGCATTATTGCTATGAGGACTATGAGGAAATACATATATAAAGCACCTCAAACATTAAATAAATTACCGATTTCTTTAAACATTTAGGACTTTTACAGCTAAATCTCAGAAACGATCTATAAAGATACAAAATCAGTTCATTGTTTACTTTTATATGTTCGTGTATGATTTGTCGATATCTTATTTTGAAAAACGGATGTTGTTTCACGTGGTTCTTTCCGCTAACTTTGCAAAACCGGATGTTGTCACTTAAATCCTTCCGCTAACTTTATCAAAACCCTCGCGCGCTCCTGATCGAATGCGTTTACCGTGAACATCAGTCTGTAGGGGCAGACATGTGAGAGTCGGCTGAGTTGACCCAGTGATTCAACTCGGGGGACGGGGACGCTGCTCGGTGGTGAAGATCCCCTCTGACCTCTCACTCTGCGGCCCTCCGCTGCGGTGCGCCTCTTTTCACACATTAGCCCCCCCCCCCCGCTCTCACACAGGCCAGCCTTATTCTTCGGTTTTCGTCTCCTTTCTTCTTCTTCTGGAGTTAATGTCGGTTAGCAAACCAGTCATTCAGGCATTACCGCTAACTATAGTGGGCTAAAGTCTAGAACAAGTTTGTCAGCAACAAAAATATTTAATTTAAAAAAATAAAAATCTGCTAATTTACTGGTCGCGCATGCGCGAGTTGATGAAAAATTTACTCGCACTGTGTCTAATTTTAGGCGCAAAATGCGACCATTTGGTCGCAGTCTGGAGCCCTGTCTCCTCTGTTCCCCCGTCAGCAAGCTGTTAATGATGAGAAAACCAACGTTTACGAAGGATGGCCGGAGAGAGTGGAGATGGCCGGCTGTATCCCCAAGGACCCTAACTGACCTTAACCCTTGTGTTGCCTTAGGGTCATTTTGACCCGAATCAATATTACACCCTCCCCCCGCCTTAGGATTCATTTGACCCCATTCAATGTTTAATGTCGGTGTTCTTTCGGTAGTCAACAAACAAACATAGAGTGCCTCACACTTAAACTTGGAAAACAATATTAATTCTAATAATTTTCTGGAGGTTTTAATTGCTGGCGTCAAATTGAACCCAAAGGGTAAAATATGTTAGTAAATATAAAGGTAACAGGAGGGTGAAACATTGAATCGGGTCAAAATGACCTAAAGGCGGGGGGAGGGTGTAATATTGATTCGGGTCAAAATGACCCTAAGGCAACACAAGGGTTAAGGAACCTTTGTGATGAAAAGGAGAATATGACTTATATTTCAGACTTCCATGTAACAAATAATGTCTCTCTCAGAGTGTGAATAATTGAACCCAGAACCTACCTTATATATTTACTGAAAATGATATGTACTGTATTTATTGAATTGTGTTTCTCTACGTTGTAGTTTTACTACCACTGCCTCTGTCTGCTATGTGTTTAACGACAATCAGTATGTAAGACCCACCTGTGTCGCTCTTCCTGGAGTTTCCTGAAGTTGTTCCTCATCTTGAATCATGGTTCAAAGGATTTTATACATATTGTAAAGATGTCTGAGGCAAGTCTGTCATTTGGGATTCAAAACTTTATCAATATAATGTACTGAAATTCACTCGTGCTGTTGTTAATAATAATAAAACATGCAAAAGAAATGTTCAAATAATAGAAAGAAATGGAAACGTTTGACACCGACACAGGTGACTGGCTACTGTTTATTACGAAACAATGACATCAATGGTATACTGACAGCATGACCCTCTGGGATCATTTATCATTTGAATGTCATTTAAGACGAGTGTTTTAACCAAGAAATGTAATCAGCATGTTGTAGCAAGTCCATGTAGTTCACTTTACTGGTCCGGACTTCTCCAGAGGATCAAATGATACATGTAAGGGGTCTTGAGATGATTAATGGGTGAGAGGAAATATAATTTCGATACACAGATTAACTTTGTTGGACTTCTAACCAACATTTAGGTTTTTTTCTTTCTAGGGCTCACAAACCAAAAAGGTGGTGAACCACTGGTTTAATTTCTCACAATGCAGCGTACTTTATTTGCAATACTTTTGTGGCAACATATACTTGGTCACCTCCCATCACTCCTATACACTAAATATTCTTCCTGCACTTTTGAACTGTTCACCTGGGTTTGTCTTCCACTTGGGGAATTATCATTGACACAAACACAGAACAGTTTCCTTTCTTTCTTCCTTCCTTCCTTCCTTCGTCACTCCCTTTAGAGGGAGCGAGAGAGACCTCAAAATATTACTGCAACTCTGCAAATATTGGAGTCACCCATGGAAAGAAGGTTTGTCTATTTGTATTCCTTATTTACATTTGTCTTTCTCTGTGATGATCCAGCAAATGCATCCATGTGGCAAAGATACTTTCTTGGAATGCATTATGTGTTTGAGATTAAAGCATTGTGAACAAATGATAAACCAACTGCTCCACTATGCTCTGTGTCATCACACACGACAAATATGTTATTATCATGCATTCTTGGTCACATTTTGATTGGCAGAACTTAACCATGCTCCCGTGGTAGATGTCTCGGTCATTGTTATCTCCACAGTTTATTTCCCAAAGACAGCAAGTGCTTGAACCAAACACAATAAAAGAAGAAGCCTTGCCAACACCAGAGTTGGCCTTGGAGAGTATTTGCCTGTCATGACGTATTCATTCTTCTCGACACAATGTCCACTGTCTGAGCTTTAGCCAAACAGCATGGCTCTGTCTTCATCCATCAAACAGCAGCCAGCAGCAGAGTTGTCATTCAAATATCGAGATTGATCTAGTTTGCACTTTTTTTTGACAATCCACTGTCATTTTGTTTTAAAATGACTTTATTTGAATGCACACATTCAGCAATGGTACCAGATGCCCAAACATGGTGCCGCTGCATTGCAACTAATGCCAAAGCCTCAGCAAACATCATGTATCATGTACATAGATTGCTAATTTACCTATAGCTAAATTAGATTGTGCTCAGAGCAAACACCATATTTTTACATATTTATTCTTAATTTAAATGTTCATATATATTTAATCAAACAACAAAAATAGAAATAATCACCTTTTTTCCCCGCAGTCTCACAGGGGGAATAACTCTTGTCTCGACTATTAATTCTGCTCAAACACTAGCAAATGAGAATCTCAGTGGTAATCAAACTGTGTTTTGTTTGATCCTTGTCATTAATGAAGTGGCCGCCTCCTTCTCACCAGTGAGGGCTCTCGCTCCACTGGACATGTGGAACCAGAGCTTTGTCTGTCAGCATCATAATACGGCTTTGTGTTGCTCGCATTGGCGACAGGAGTGAGAGATTTATGATTCACTCACGTGTCTCACTCTATCTCCACACTTGTATTTTGAAAACAAATATTACAACTATGATACATATTATATTATATTTGACTTGTACATTATTTTTTCCGTTGACAGAGAGATCTCCAACATTCACCAGAGACACACTTGAATGGGTCTGCTGAGAAATCTATTATCACAAATAAACGTTTGACCTTTTTCTGTTTCTGTGAAGCTGTGCAGAGGTAATCCTGATAGAGCTTGTTTGTGGCTCTGTGTGAACAAATATGTTAGCAACAAGACACACTAGCTCATTGCAATACAATCAGAGGTTGTGTTGCTACAGCCTCTTTTGGTGGCTGTTGCTGTGTAACTGACATGTATGCCATTCTGACCCTTCTCTGCTTGTGCTGTTAGCCTGTGTTTTCACTATTTCACATTCAGCAAAGGTTACAAAGGTTTAATATTTATATAAGAAGAAGCATAAGTACTTTATTAATCCCCATGTGGGAACATTGATTTTCTTATTTTTTTACACACACAGGCCCAGAGTGCACACACAGGCACAGGACCTATGTACATGCCTTCATTATTGTGGTCAGATAGATGGAGCGCCACGAGGCCCCAATCAGTTAGGTCTTTAATGCCTTGCTCAACGGCAACTTGACAGTGCTGAACTGTGATGTGAACTGGTACCTGCTCCGTACCAAATGGGCCTTGCAAGACTTGTAATACAAAGTCTCATTAGGAATCAACCCAAGTTACTTGGTCCAGTCTTCAAAAATAACTCCCATGGTGTTATTTTCACCAGGGTCACTGGAGATGTTACTTTAGATTCTCCATATTGTGTAATAACAATGTTTTCAGGTCATTTCAACTGTATTTGATGTGGTTGCTGTAGTTTGTGATATCAGTTTCTGTGCAAAAGTTAGGTTATCTATTTGCTTCCAGAGGTCTTAATATAAGAGAGTATTATAACTACC